>NC_063202.1:1509989-1632489 GCF_017589495.1 Alosa alosa | reverse complement strand
CAGTAACACGCCAGAACCAGGGATGCAGGGATGCTTTTGCATTCCCACTTTTGGCTGTCAAAATAACCAGAATTAAAAATACCATCCACGCTATGTCAAAATCGGAGAAGTTAACCACTGCAGTGGCAACCTAGTCCGGTTCTAAAGCTTTCAAGTTTAATTTGATAGATAGATGCCAAGTGCCTCCAAACTGAACGAGAATAAGTAGAACGTTCAATCTGTAAAAGATAGCAGAAGTGTAAGCTCCACCTTCAGAGCCTTTACTCAAAAGGTGGAAAATATAATGTGATTTTCTAAATTTGGTTTGATTTTAAAGCATACTTTCTTATAAAGTAGAAAAACTAGTGTTTTGAAGATGCAGCTCTCAGCTTCAGCACCTTTCAGCTGTGGTAGCTCTGGGAGGAGACATTTGGTGCATCATGATTGAGAACAATCAACTGTTGCTGAAGGGGCACTTGCAATTTCACCCCTATTATAATGTCTGCCTTATTTTTGTATCTGAAAATAAAGTCCAACTAGAATAACTAGAATGCTTCCTAAACAAACTGCAGTATGTAGTGATGCCATTATTGTTCTAGTGCGTTAAAGCCTATCTATTTTGTAAACACATCTCTCAAAGTCAACGCCAAAAATAAAACCTTACCAATTTGAAATGGACTTTTGTCTAGAATTAGCCTGATGACAGAACTCAATTCTAGTCAGCATATGAGACTGGAACTAAAGCATTGGAATGTGATTATGGGGAGTATTTCAACCGATACAGGTGGAAAAATGCCTCTGCACACAATTGGATAGACCAAACTAATCAGAGCAAGGAAATAGCTGTCAAAACATCCTTCTTCTTAACAAATGTCTTTATCACTGTTTTTTTTTTTTTTTTAAAGTTATTGCACTGTCAATATCTTACAGACGTGATAGCGACATCTGAACCTTTAGCTTCTTTAGCAACAAGCTTATTACTGTTAACAAAATCAACCGAAGTGCGCTCAGGTCATGTAAATAAATCAACCGAAGTGCGCTCAGGTCATGTAAATAAACACCATTGCTCATCTGTCCATCACGCCCGCCCGGTTGATTTGATTGCTCGGCTGAATCTCACACGGGCATAGAGGCTTGTCAACGGAGTAAAGCCAGACTGAATTTCCCAACCTCAAATTTTGTAGGCGGGATTACATTCGGGCTGGTTTCCAGAGCATGCATAGTCTTGTGAGCTTCTGGTGGTAGTGAGCTTGCTAATTCATCAAGGCAAGACTGAAACATGAATGTTTTTGAAAAATAAAAATAAAAATGGGGGATTACATTACATTACATTACATTACATTTGGCTGACGCTTTTTAACCAAAGCGACTAACAACATGGTAAACAGTACGTTTTTAGAACAATTCTCACAATTTTAGGACAGTTTAAAAAAAACATTAGAGTACAGTAAGAATAAGTGCGTCGGTGAGTGCTGTTTTTAACAGTTACTTGTCAGTTTAAAACGGCTGGTGAGTGCTAGGATCAGTAAGACTTGTTGTAAGTGTTGCTATGAGAGTAGATGTTCTCTAAAGAGCTGGGTCTTCAGGAGTTTTTTGAAAGTGGAAAAGGATGTCCCTGCCCTTGTAGGAACTGGCAGTGTGTTCCACCAACGAGGAACAACAGATGAGAAAAGTTTGGATTGGCTTGAGCGTGCACCCGGTGGTAGAGCTAGGCGTCGTTTGGAGGAGCGCAGCGGTCTGGAGGTAGTGTAAGTCTGTATGAGGGCATTCAAGTAGGTGGGAGCAGAACCGGAGACTACTTTGTAGGCAAGCGTTAGAGACTTGAATTTGATGCGGGCCGCCATAGGTAGCCAGTGTAGCTGGATGAGCAGCGGGGTAACATGTGCCCTTTTGGGTTGGTTGTAGACCAGGCGCCCGCCTGCGTTCTGGATCATCTGAAGTGGTTTCACTGCGCAGGCTGGGAGACCTGTCAGGAGGGCATTGCAGTAGTCGAAGTCGTGAGATGACTATTGCCTGAACCAGAAGTTGGGTAGCATCTTGAGTCAAGTAAGTCCTGATTTTCCGTGATGTTGTAGAGTGCAAAACGGCATGCCCGGCAACTGAGGCAACATGATCCGAGAAGTTTAGTTGGTTGTCAAGAACAACTCCTAGATTTCTTGCAGTCCTGGTCGGTGAAACAGACAGGGAGTCAAATTTGATGTTGATGTCGTGGTGTATGGTAGGTTTAGCTGGGATGACCAGCAGTTCAGTCTTTGAGAGGTTCAGCTGGAGGTGGTGTGCCTTCATCCATGTAGCTATGTCTGAAAGGCAATCCGAGATCCGTGCTGAAACCAGGGGGTCGTCAGGTGGAAAGGACAGATAGAGCTGTGTGTCGTCTGCATAGCAGTGGTATGAGAAGCCGTGCGAACGGATAATCTGTCCCAAGGAGGTGGTGTAGATAGCAAAGAGGAGGGGCCCAGCACTGAGCCCTGGGGGACCCCTGTGGTTAGATGGTGAGGTGCGGATAGCTGACCAAGCCATGATACGTTAAATGAGCGTCCTGTGAGGTAGGATTCAAACCAGAAGAGAGCAGAACTGGAGATTCCCATGTCAGCGAGTATAGAGAGAAGGATACGGTGATTAACCGTGTCAAAGGCAGCCGATAAGTCAAGCAGAATGAGTACTGATGACCGAGCGGTCGCCCTGGCTTCTTTTAAGGCTTCTGTTACAGACAGCAGAGCCGTTTCGGTAGAGTGGCCGCTTTTGAACCCAGACTGATTTGGATCCAGAAGGTTGTTCTGTGAAAGGAAGTCAGAGACCTGTTTGGAGACTGCTTGTTCAATGCCTTTGGATAGGAAAGGCAGTAGTGAGACAGGGCGGTAGTTCTCGACTTTGAGCAGGGTTGAGAGAAGCTTTCTTAAATAACGGTGTTACCGGGCCATTTTGAGCGCTGTTGGAAATGTGCGGAGGTTAGCGAGGCATTGATCACATGTGTGATAGCTGGAGCGATGGTCGGGCTGATGGACTGAAGTAGGCTCGTAGGTATAGGGTCCAGCGAGCATGTGGTAGGACGGCTGCATGTCAGGAGTCTGGACACTTCACTCTCGGAGAGAGGCGTGAATGCTGAAAAAGATGTTCCAGCAGTCCCTAGAGGTTGTAGGAGTGCGGTATCTGAGTCAGATGCGTTGAGTGGGCATGTAGAGAATTGACTGCTGATTGCCGCCACTTTGTTTGTAAAAAATGAGGCGAGGGTATCTGCAGTAAGGCTGGATGGAGGAGGAGGCAGCTGAGGGTTGAGTAGCGATTTGAAGGTTGAGAAAAGTTTTCGAGTGTCTGTAGCGCTGTTGATTTTGTCATGGTAGAAAGCAGTCTTAGCAGCAGTGATGCTGGCTGAGAAGGAGGTCAGGAGTGTCTGGTAATTTTTGAGGTCGTCAGCTAGTTTGGATTTGTGCCATTTCCTCTCGCTGCTCTGAGTTTGGTGCGCCGCATCGGAGGGTATCATTTAGCCATGGATGAGAATGTTTGGATCGAGCTGGCCTTGTGGTAAGAGGGCACAGCTCGTCTAGACACGAGGTCAGTGTGGAGCAGAGCGAGTCAGTGGCTTCATTAACCTCCAGAGAGGAGAAGGTGTTGAGTGGAGGTAGACCGGAGGCAACCACAGAGGAGAAGTGCGTTGGAGACAGGTTCCGGATGTTGCGGCGGAACGTGACCATCGGCTGAGGAGCCGGAGGCTGTTCTGACAGGCTGACGTTGAACTGGATGAAGAAGTGGTCATTGAGCTGGCATTGAGCATTCATTCCATGCTCAGAGATTGGTTAAGGAGCTCTATCTGCCTCAGTGGTTCTGAAATGTTTTTGTAATAAGGCACACCATTTATGAAAATAAGCCTTTCTAAGGCAGACATTTATAAAATATGATTATAGCCCTGTAAATCATAGAGCTAAGATTTCCAATATGCACCTACGCTTAACACACTTGTTTTGCAAGTTTCCCTTCTCTGATATTGATGAATTTGGTAAATGTGTAATATGGGCTAAGAATACAAAGTCTGATTGTGTTTTCCAATATTCAGACAGAATGATCTCTCTCCGTCTGAGACTGCGTTAAAACAACATTTAGCCCCCAGAATAGTACCTTGTTCTTGGGGGAGAAACCTTGCATCTGCACTTTACAGTAAAGTAGACATAGAATGGAAGGCTGTTTTTTTTTTGTTTTGTTTTTACCTTGGCTTTGTTATATATCTTGGACTTTGAAATGACCACTTAAAAAGAAACTTGGCAGGATTTCCCCCTCTGCTGGAGAAATTGCACATTATGCTATTTCAAACTGTGTGAAAAGGTAATGATAAAGCACATGGATTTGTTTACAAGCTAGCGAACTGTTAGCATAAGTTTGGCAGAACTATGTGGATGTTACAAGGTAAGATACACGATTTAAAACGAGTTTCTTGTTTCTCACTTCTCTTTCCGGGACGGTAGTCTCAATGTTGCAAGGTTAGTTTTCCGCCTGGGGACGCTAGGCGCAGCGGGGAAAGTCACCATTTTCACCGGAACAGGTCATTTAACCATCCAAATGATTTCTAAACGGGTTTATTAAGTTGAAATAGTTGCCAAGTTCCCCTTTAAAAACAGGTGAATCTGACCAAAGACAGATTGTGACCCAACCCTTGCTTCTGGTCACTGCCCCCTCCACACATGGCATTGCCACTTCGAGTTGGAGATTCAGAGAGAACTTTCTGGAGCCTATTGTGAACGGTCTCGGCCGCAAGGCAGCCAATCAGTATAAAGCTCACTTAATTCATGTGGGTGTCAGATAAGCATGAAAGGGCGCTAGATATATGCTAGAATGGACCATTTTATTCCCAAAAGGCTTCGTAAAATAGTATCTGAACATGTGTTAGACAAGTTGCATACTGTACATTCTGTTAACATGGGAGAACATGGTAAAATAATCCATTCATCCAGTCTATGTCATCTTTAAAACTCATTCTGTCGTCATTGGAAACAAGTTTGAAAACCAACACTGTACTAACACACTCTGCGAGAATCTGCAATAAAGTAGTTGCTCTCTTACCCACAATCCACTGGGGGAGCTGTCTCTGGTTACATCCCACTACATCATCAAAGGGCCATGACTGGCATTTGCTCAGTGACAATAAAGGCCTGTGTTATCTAAAGGCTCTTTGTTGCCGTCATCTGTCATAGATACAGAGGGTACGCGCTCTGAATGGGAATATGACTATGTGATGAGGAGGCCCTCCATGATACTAGTGATGTGATTAAAGAGTTAAAAAGTCTCTAAAGCAAGATGAAAAAATGCCACCAACAGTTAGTGAGCTCTGCAGGCACAGAGACACGGAGAGAGCGTGGCGTCATGAGGAGTTTAAAAAGCTGAGTTTTTCAGTTTTGTGGAAAAAAAGGGGGCTAAAGACAGAGAAAGCAAAAGAGAGAGGAGAAGGGGGAGGCTCCCACAAGCCACATAGGGGCCCTAGCATAACCCTAAAAACTGTTTGGGCCGCCGGTGCCAGACTCTCTGAAACCCAAATCTGCAATGCCAGGCAGTCCCCCCCCCCCAGCAGCCAGAGTGCCTCCCTTCCAAGCCAAGGCTGAAGCCGCTTTGCCACGTATTTGTTATTTCTGGAAACTACCCTTGGTGGAAAATTGGCCCCCTCTTTATTTTCGTTGTAGCAGCTGAGCAATTTAAGTAGACTCGGGAGATCCAATTTAGGCCAGCAAAGGGCCAGTCTGCAGATGTACAGTGGCCTCACAAAGCCCTGGTACCCTGTTGATTGATTCCACCCCCTCTATTGTGCTCTCCCTCTCTCCACTTTCTCCCCCTTCTCACACTTGTCTTTGACGCAGCAGATCCTGCTAAAGCAAACACCTCAGTGAGAAAATCGGATTGTTTCAACTCAGTCACGATTGCTGAATAATTCTGTTATAGCCCCCTCCCCCACAGGCTTGAGCCAAAGTTGTAAACATGTTTAAAATCTTTTAATCTGTATTTATTTATATATTTAATTGTATTTACAGTTAGTTAAGTGAAAGTGGATAAAACTGGGGAATTTTTAAAACGGAGGAGACACATTCTCACTGCCACTGCGTTTGAATAGTATTGCAGCAATTTAATCTCTGGCTTCTTCTAGATTCACTTCATGTATCATACCAGCACATTTCTATTTAATGCAAAACTATGATGATTCAGAAAAAATATATATAAAAAATGCAACAATTGTCTCATTAGAGACAACCTGACCATCCTCTCGCAATACTATACAGGGACCAGGGAACTTTGTGCTAACATCTATAAAGTTCCTGCTACAGTTTAAATTCCTGTTTAAATGGGCATTTAGAGCCTATTTTCTGTGTGAGTGAAACGTCTTCAGAAAGCTGTGACAATGAGTTGAATGCCCAAAGATTATAGGAAAATAACTCAGTGGCACCCAAATCCCATTAAAATGAGCCAAAGAGCACATGAATAATTTAAACTCCATTACTAGATCACATTCGGAGCAATTACTGAGCATTAAGTGACACCTTCATATTTGATCTGAGGAGAAGATATAAAAGAAGTGTTTTCATAAGGAGCTTATGGCCCGACCTAGACAGTGTTATTATGTATCAAGCATATGGGATATGGAGTACTTAGTCTAAAGAAGCTGGACCTAGACAGTGTTATTATGTATCAAGCGTATGGGATATGGAGTACTTAGTCTAAAGAAGCTGGACCTAGACAGTGTTATTATGTATCAAGCGTATGGGATATGGAGTACTTAGTCTAAAGAAGCTGGACCTAGACAGTGTTATTATGTATCAAGCGTATGGGATATGGAGTAACTTAGTCTAAAGAAGCTGGACCTAGACAGTGTTATTATGTATCAAGCATTATGGGATATGGAGTACTTAGTCTAAAGAAGCTGGACCTAGACAGTGTTATTATGTATCAAGCGCATGGGATATGGAGTACTTAGTCTAAAGAAGCTGATTCAGGATATAAGATGTCAAATGGACAGCCACGGACACAGTCATAGTTTGTGGGGGCATAATGTACTTCCATTTAAACGGGACACATTTCTCACAGTCATTTTCCACACAACACAGAATAAGGGATCAGTACTCCCAATTACCCTTTGTGTAATTTGTTGTTTACCCTTTGTGTTCGTGTTGTTGTTTACCCTTTGTGTTCGTGTTGTTGTTTGGGATGTAAGCATCCAGTGCATAACATTAATACCATATTACCTCAGGTTGCTTATAAGATACCTAAAGACCAATTAAGATTCTAAATGTAATCAAGTCAAGTCAAGTTTATTTCTGCAGCACATTTCATACACAGGGGTAATTCAATTTGCTTTACATAAACAAAAAGCAATAGTAAATAAAAACATAAAAGGGCAATAGTTAAATAATAGTTTTAGAAAATAATACAATTAAAAAGAAAACATAAACATATTTTTGTGAAACATGATTTGTTCAGGGCATGGCTTGTTGCACAACAAACTCATAAAGAACATTTCAATCTGAGTGTCCACTGTGAGGTAGCTTTCTTTCTTTCTGTCTTCCTCTCTCCTCTGTGTTCATCTCCCACTCTCCTCCCAAAGGTCCAGTTAGGAGCCCTGACCCTTAGGGTGGGTGTGTGGTTGAAGCGTGGTGTGCTGGGGGCTGCTGGTCAGTGATCAGTGGTCACTCTCTGCCCCTAGGACTGAGCGCCATGACCGGGGAGAGATGAAGACGCATCGACTTTAGATCAACTGCCGAAGGTCAACAAGAAAAACACGGAAAAAGTCAAACACTTATCT
This sequence comes from Alosa alosa, assembly GCF_017589495.1. Taxonomy (NCBI): domain Eukaryota; kingdom Metazoa; phylum Chordata; class Actinopteri; order Clupeiformes; family Clupeidae; genus Alosa; species Alosa alosa. The sequence continues at coordinate 1,624,736 of NC_063202.1, read as the reverse complement.
TCTTCTCTTCTTCTATCTCCTCCCTCTCTCTCCTTCTCTTCCTCCCTCTCTCTCACTCTGTCTATCTCTCTCCACAGTATACCTCTACCGATGTGCCCATCATATATAATTATTGCAGAATATTACCCTGACACCTAACACAAAACCCCCTTTTGTTCTCTCTCTCTCTCTCTCTCTCTCTCTCCTTCCCTGTCTCTTCTCTTCTCTTCTCTCAATCGTTCTCCATACTTGTTTACAGCATCCTGCAGGTCAGCTGATCTGTGCTTTTGCCCTCAACCTTGACTGTGATGATGCCATCCGTGGATAGGAGGTGAAGTTGATGAGGGGAAGAAATGTGTATGTGTGTGTGTGTGTTGGGTGTGTGGGTGTGTGTATGTGTGTGTGTTGGGTGTGTGGGTGTGTGTGTGGGTGTATGTGTGTGGGTGTGTGCGTGTGTGGGTGTGTGCGTGTGGGTGTGTGTGTGTGTGTGTGCATGTTTGTTTGTTCGTTCAGTTGCTGCTGAAACCACGGTCAGTGTCCACATGACCTCGGCTTGCAGGCTGCAGATGAGATGAGATGACCAATCTGTCCTGCATTATAACATGGCTGCCGCAATCTACATGCTGCCGCAATCCACATGCTGCGCATCAATCCACACAAGCCTGAGGGGAAATACACTCCACTAAATGACCAGATGATTGACCCAGGAGACCGAATGAGATAATGGTGTTCCAATATACATCATGCACATGATTGACTCAATCACTATACTGTAGGTCTTATTGGGCGACTGGGGGTGTGAAATCATTGTGATGTCACTGATGTGGTTTCAGGCTGCTGTCATGATGTCACTCTGCGATATTTTTAAATATGCTGACATGGGTCTCGTTGTCATGTTGCAGCTCTGGGGCAGAATTATCATGCTGTCAGCTCTCAGTTCAGATATTTGAATGTCGCAAGCTATTGCTGCTGGTGTTCGACTGCTTCAGACCTGAGGGCACAGCCGCCACTGCGGCGTGTACATGGACGTATAATGACCTTAGCTCATTCTGTAAGTCATGCAGGGCTGTGATATCACAGCTCAGAGAACAAAAGAAAGGGTTGAGGCAGCTCCCTGTGTTTCGTTTCATCGCAACCCTCCTTTCTTTTTTCCCAAAGCACAAGATATTTTGTTTTCTTTCATCAAATGATCTTTAATGAGTGTGAGTATGTGTGTGTGTGTGTGTGTGTGTGTGTGTGTGGTGCAATTCTCCCATTCAGGAATACATTCAAACAACCAAATGTTAAAAGATTACCAGCAGCACCAACCAGTCCCCTCACTCACAATGCAATAATAGTGTTATTCCCCTCGTGTCTACTTAGAACACTAAAGTGTGCTGCAGTGCAGGCACTTCAAAGACAATTAAACATCACAGCAGGCCTCAGCCGTGGCGCAACTGACTGGGGCACGTGCACCGTACGCCGGCGACCCGGGTTCGATTCCTGCGCCGTGGTCCTTTCCGGATCCCACCCCGAGTCTCTCTCCCACTCGCTTCCTGTCATTCTCCACTGTCCTATCAAATTAAAGGCATAAAAGCCCCCCCCCAAAAAAAAAACATCACAGCACACCGAAACGCCAGGCTTATATTAGGACCTGTACTGTAAATGCAGGAGGAGAGTGTGTGTGTGTAGAGGGGTGTTGTGGGTTGGAGTAATTGCTTTTCCAGACGGAATGTGGCGCAGCCAGGAAAGAGCAGAATGGAATGCCGTCATCTCATTTCAGGTTGATTTTTTCCCTTTTCCTTCTCCTTCCATTGAGGTTCAGCTCTAGTGATCAGCACCTGGACCCACTGAAGCTCATTTCAGAAAGAGGTCAAAGAGCAAAGATATGCTCTCATATTGCTAGAGCCCCCTACCTTCATAACGCACACACACACACACACACACACACAGGAAGTTAAAGATCAGATCACAATCCACAAATACCTACACATGCACACATAAACTCTATATTATAAGTCTGTTTATACTGTGTGTCCTCTGTCTCACTCTGTATAAGAACTCACAACACACACACACACACACACACACACACACACACAAACACACACACACACACATAGCCTATACACATGTCTAGCCTAACATTTCACATACACACCATACATACGAGACTCCATTGCGACGCCTCCCTGTTCACATATTACTATTCTGAACCCTACTTGGCAGACATAACCTGTATTAACTCAGGCTGATTAAGCCTCATGCGTCTCGCTTTCTCAGGCTCTCCCCAAATCAGAAGCAGACCAGTGAACATGGCAAATGGCTTTGTAATGGAAAGGAGAATTCATCATGACTAATGCTCTTTAAAACTTCTTTTCTTGGATTGTGTTTTTTTATTTTTTTATTTCTGCATTGCTTTAGTCAAATTCCTTTGCACTACAGTATGTGACAAAGACATAGTGTACACTCACTGGGTGGTATGTTCGAGGTGAGAGAATACATTCCCTCTGTAAATATTTGTCTGCTGCAAAGGGTATAAATTAATTTCCTTGCAATGCAAATATTGCCATGGCGGGATGTGTTTACACACAAGAACACACAACACTGCTTTGCGTATCTGTGCTTGTGTGAAACAACTTGTCAGCTCTCAGAGTAGCATTTTCACACACACACACACACACACACACACACACACACACACACACACACACACACACACAAACACACACACACACACCCCACACACACACACACCCTCAGTTTTCACATGATCTTCTGCCTTTTCTGCCTCCCTCCAGCCTAGTGTCTGACTGCCACTGAGCATCTTCCATTTTGAATTTGCCCAGGGGTCCTCAGAGGGGAATAAAGTAGACTGTGCTTCACCTCCACTTGGGAGAGCGCCGTGTCATGCTGCCATGTTTAGAATTGTAAATGAAGGTTAAGTAAGACGATGTGAGCACGGAGCATTCTGATGAGGGATCCCATGGAGCCGGCTGGCATGACCTTAGTCTCCAAAGGACGCACAGGCTCGTCGCAGGGCAAACTCATAGGCATGCTGGATGGCGTCCAGGTGTTTTTCATAAAGTGACCGTGATAAATCTGTCACAGCCCATAAAACCTGCAGCCGTGACTTGACAGAAAAAAAATCACGGAAGATGAATTTTTTCACTAAAGATGAGGGATAAAAAGAGAAAAAAAAAAACTAAATGTGTAATATGCATTTTCTCTCCCTTGATGTTGACAACAAAAACAAGCGGTGATATTTTGACAGTAATGGTGAGAGTGAGGCATGGAGAGTGAGGCATGGAGAGTGAGGCATGGAGAGATAGTGGCAGTGATAGATATGTTTATTTTCCCGGGCCATGTGTGGTGGTGTCAGGAGTGGCTGTAGAGGTGGCCCGTGTCTACTCTCAGGGAGTGCAAAACCAGGCCACTGGGCCAGAGGGGTTGGGAGGGGAAACAAAGGGAAGCTCCGCACAGCTACTTGGACCAGACCGGGGGTTGAGAACAGCGCCCCCTTCTGGGCTCAGTCCAATACTGGTGTTGACTGATGTGTGAGGTCTGGGACAGACCCAGACCTGACCTGGGTCAGCTGAGGGTCTGGGAAGACTCTTGACTGATTTTCAGACTCCCGCCGCCTCACAATCGCCCCCCTGACCCTCCTGCTAATAACAGGACAAAGGTGAGGGCCAGGGGAGGTGGAGGTGAGGGGCAGGGGAGGTGGGGGGTGAGGGGCAGGGGGGGTGGAGGTGAGGGGCAGGGGAGGTGGGGGGTGGACCCTGCTCTAGTCACCACTCCTGTCAGGAAGTTCATGATGTATGACTGGGAATTCCTGTGGTATATGTTCCATGAATTAACTCATTGAGTGCCAAAAATGTAATATTACGTTTTTCCTTCCCATGCGTTGAGTGCCAAAAACGTAATATTACGTTTTTAGCTTTTTTTTTTAATTACGAAACTAGACACTCTAACACACCTGATATGTGATTTTGGGAACTCTGTGATGAATGGAAATTAAATATATGATGATCGAAAACTCATGAAACCGCACACACTGGACATTTTATCTGGACATTTTATCATAACTCGGTTGCCGCTTTGAGTCGAATCAGTGACGCATGCACGTCAGGTCAAAACCAGGCCATTTTCGTGGGTCTATCACTAGGTGGCAGTCTCGCCAGGTCTCGCTGATCACTTCCCGGAAAGTTTACAGGCAACACTTCATACTGTATTTCATGAAAGATGTTATATCTCCATTTCTAGAAAAAAACTGCGATTTTGATGAAAACTAGCCACTGTTTAGCTTGGGATTTCGCAGGATCAGAGGCGTGTAGAAATACACGGGTTGCACCCACTGAGAGCTTAAAGTCTCACCTTTTAAACGAGCCATTGTATGTGTTCGTAGCTATAACACAGAATATGCTGTGGCTGTACAAAAATCATCAACAATGGTCTAGATTGCTAGCACTCTAGGACAAAGCTTCCGAAAACAGCTTGGCATTTAATGAGTTAATAACAGTCCAAACACAAGGCTCACAGAGAGAGAGAGAGGGGGGGGGGGTGGTGGTGGAGAGAAATCTAACCAAAAACATATGGAAAATGTTTTTCTTCCCCAACCAATGATACGTCTGAGGCCCTCATAGTCCAATTTCCATACATATTTAAGGCGGTGTTTGTATTTTAAACAAAAATAGAGGCCCACGCCTAACCTCAAAATCCCACCCTCGTGCACAACCTTATCTTTCCACTCTTTCTTCACACACACACACACACACACACACACACACACACACACAATAAATAGGCATAATGTATACATTATATTACGATGTGGCAGGGGGAATATTTCACTTCTATTAAGGTTGTTAATCAGGGAGGTAATTAACAGCAACTTTATGTTTGGTTTTATCTACCTGAAATTCTACTTTTCAATTGACTTTGTTAATTGTTTACTTTTATTTGTTTTACCAAATGATGTCCAGAGGCTTGTTTGCTCCCACCCCACCAAATAAATAAATATGTAAATAAATAAATATGTCGACAAGAACACAGACTAAACACATCTCAGTGGATCCCTTTTCCTGGGAAACCTAATAAATAAATAATCACTGTTTTTTGGAGGGGGTCAGACTGAACAAGCCAAAGTAATTGCATTTCACACTCTTCTGAATATGCTCATCAGTGTCGACATAATTGGACTGCCACACACAATTCTGTGGTGCTACTGTGTTTTTCCACAAACACACAGTCTGTATGTTGAAGTTTGGCCATAAACGTACCTTGATTTGTGTGTGTCTTCCTCTACGTGCATCTTATTTTTTTTTTCGTGGGATCATTTCCACTGGTCTGTTCCACTAGGACACAGAAGCCTGCCAGAGAGTATAACTTATTGTGGCTGTTAATCCTTTTCTTCAGCCCTCACCCTGTCCCTCAAACACTAGCCCAAAAGTACGGGAAGATATTCAATAAGGGATGTCCCCGATGTTTCATCTCCTGCTCCAAGGAGACGAGAGCCTTTTTCCCTCTTCTTTCTTCTTCCTGTCTTTCTCAGGCTGTGAATTTTCTAATCATTTCCTGAAAAGAAATGATGGTCCTTCTGTCCTTAGTGCTCTTTATTTATCTGGTAAGTTGTGTTAAGTCACGTGTTGTCACCCTGTGCTATTCCATTTAATGTATTTATTTATTTATTTGTTGAAAACCACTGAAAGTGCCATGATTAAGGAACTCATTACACCCTAAAATAATTTACCGTTTCCATCATGGTAGGCAAACATTTCACATTCTCAGACACGCTTGGCTGACAAATTTTCATGAGTGTTTGATTGCCTTAATTACAGGATAGTGCTGAGGATGTGTTTACCCGTTTTGGCCAAGAGGTGTGAAAAGACTGATTTGCACAGATTTGTTAATCCAGTGAAGAAATAAAGAGAGAGAGAGAGAAACAGTAAGAGAGAGAGAAAACCTGTAGACAATGTTCTGTATTTTCTACAGGAAATGAGAGTCTATTCATTAGCCATAACAACATGTCTGCTGAATCACCATTACTCCTGCCAGTTTGTGAATAGCTCGCTGAATATGCACCATTGTTTCTATTTACTCAAAATAATGGACTTGGAAGTCTTTTAGAATTACCTCTGGCCATTAAGTAAACTCATATCTGTCCTCAAAATTAAATTTCAAGAAGTGGGGGGAAAAGTCTACATCTTTGCCCCATAGTAGTCACATGGCTTATTGCCCCTTCTCTGACATCACAGGCTCACTCCCAACTCATTGCATGGAGAGGCGTTGGTAATGTAAAGACTCATTCCAGAAATTCAAGGCATTGATTCCTTAGGTTTGTAACAATGTAAATAGAGACTGTCAGATTTTTGTAACACTGCAGTTCTACGGTGGAAATACTCAGCTGTTGCCTCAACTGGCAATTTTCCTCATGATATGCTCTGTATCTTTAAACAGACACACACACACACACACACACACACACACACATATAAACAAAGGATTTTCACCTAAACAGTCCTTTAAAAAAACAATATTTTTTTTAATGATGTGATTTTTTCCCCCGAGTAAAGTAGGAGTTAGCCTGACGAGCCCAACCCACATCAAGATGTAGGGTCTGGGGACTCACCATTCGCAGTGCTCAGTCCGAGGGGTGGGATAAACGGTTGTCTTACAAATTCCCTCTGCACGCAATATGATACAGCTACAACTTTTCCCACCAGCGGAGCTAGTTCGCTAGTTGATCAAACTTTTGCCAATTTAAAACAAGCTTAACTCGCGTCGCTCTGTTCGCCAGCAGCAGCATCCATCTTCTTTGTTTTCAAGTAGCAGGGAATTCACGCCGAACCGTCGCAACTCTGCCATCATTATGCTAAGCCCGCCTACAGACTCTATACACGATGTGATTGGCCTGATCAAAGTTCATTTTTTTCAGGTCGCAAGCCAACGGAGAGTTGCTAGACTACCCTGGCTAGGGTGCGTCTAGATTTCTAGGCTAAGTAGTAGTGGTCTGTCACTTGTGCAAGTTTCAAGGTTTGGAATTGTGGGGACCAGTAATGAAGTCCCCACAAAGTCCTGACAGTGACTAAGACATTTCTCTGCCCTTCACATTGGAGCATATTTATGAATAAATGAAATAAAATAAGACAGTGACAAACACTTGTCTTAATGGTCCTCCAATTCAAAGCACCATATCAGCAAAAAAACTTGATGTACCGCATAGCGGTACAAAATATGACCGCCGCTCAGTGCTGTACATCCGTTCCGCGAAAATAAATCACACTTCAATTTATCTCCATATTTTACTCCATCCCCCACTCTTGAAACTTTTGTGTATGCTTGTTTGGCATGCCTGAGTGTGTGTGTGTGCGGCTGCACAGAAAGTAGCCTACTGGTGCTGAAAAGGTGAATAGATTGTAGAATAGCCAAAGAAGATGTAGCATTGTTATAAAACCTTTAAAATCTCTAAACAATCACAAGTAGGGCAGTTCATCACAGTTCATCCATTGCAACTGGATTGATGAAAGGTCACACCTGTAGGCTACATTGTATTTGGGAAAAGCAAAAGGTATCAGCATAATGTTATTTATTTATTTATTTATTTATTTTATTTATAAACAAAAACATCTCTGTCAGTTCCATGCCGTTTTCAACAGCTAGCAAAAACAAAGGTCATTTTTGGATGGATGGATTTTTTGTAAATGTTTCTTCTTCTACATAAGATTTTAGTCATCTTTACTGTAGTTCATGTAATACTTTATTGTCAATGCACAAATTAAGTAACAGTAGTCTGAAACGTTATTGTTAATGCACAAATTAAGTAACAGTAGTCTGAAACTAAAATGCTGTTTTACATCTAACCAGTGGTGCAAATAACTGACATGTCCAAATGGGCCTTGATGAAATGCATCGCTAGACTGTTCATACACATTTTAACGGGCCAAAGTTGAAGAGCTGTTGTCCGTTATTGTTCGTGCAAATATAGGCTGATTCATGTTCCCTTGCATTGTGTAACTGAGGTCCATGGCTAGTCTGGCTTTCATCAGACCAAGCTCAATCTTTTTTAAGAAATCAAAAATAAATAGCGGGTAGATCAGGCTGGGTTCACCCAGCCTAGTCCATAGGCACCCGATATTGTTTAATTTTCCGATTGAGATATCCACGCTCTGGCTATTCTAAATGCAAAAATGCATCAGGGAGTTATGACAAAACTGTAACTAACAAACTAGTTAGTTACAGTTTTGTCATAACTCCTAGGCTGGGTGAACCCAGCCTGATCTGCCCGTGATTGTTTAGAGATTTTAAAGGTTTTATAACAATGCTACATCTTCTTTGGCTATTCTACAATCTATTCACCTTTTCAGCACCAGTAGGCTACTTTCTGTGCAGCCGCACACACACACTCAGGCATGCCAAACAACACAAAAGTTTCAAGAGTGGGGGATGGAGTAAAATATGGAGACAAATTGAAGTGTGCTTTATTTTCGCGGAACGGATGTACAGGACTGAGCGGCGGTCATATTTTGTACCGCTATGCGGTACATCTAGTTATATTAGTTATCTGTCTTCTACCCCTCAAATGTACTAAGCTCAATGTGAAATACGGACGGAATAGACGGAAATCGACAGATTTTTTTGGCTCCACATCACCTCGACTGTGTAGTTGCCATGGCAAAGCCATATTTCTAGACACAAAGCCCACCTGTCATGTTGAGTTGATGTTGAAAAGGTTGAAAACATGGGATCACTCATGCAGCTCCTTGTCTCTGCATCAATACAGAGTTGACATCGGGAGTCAGTAAATTTCAGCTTGTTAAAGCTCAATGAGTACTGTGGGTGATGCTGCCTGGGCCATTTATTTTCCACAGCCTCTTATTTGAAATAAGGTAGCCTAATGGTCAAATGGTGTGTGGTCAAATAACAGACATGTACAAACAACAGTTGACAAAAATAACCATACTTGTGATACAAAAGGTGGTTTTACGGAAAGCTGATAACTATGGTATGTGTGTGTATGTGTATTAAAGTTTTTTTCTTTTTTACTAATCCAGCTGTGTGCTTTGTTCCACTAAACCCATTTAAATGGTGACATTTTATTAAAGGTGGCTGGGATCATGAGTCTCATGGTGAGGGCTCTTTAAACATTTGAATGGTCTGATTTAAATTTAACATCGGTCCACACAGCTGTGCTGGAGTCAGAGGAAACAAACAAACGAACAAAACAAAACAAAACAAAAAATCGTTCGCAACGTTTTCAGTCCTTTTTGATGTGCCCAAAAATAATCTCATCCACGTTGCACTTTTTAGCTTGCAGGTGATAGAGTCGCCCCAGGAGGAGAAAACGTTACTCCCACGTAACTCTCCCCCCTTCTCTCTCTCTCTCTCTCTCTCTGAATCTTCTCAGCTCCACTCCTCCATATCCATTCTACCTCTTTGCTCTCCCCCTTCTCCGCTAACTTGTCTCTTTAATCCTCCCATTCCTCTCGTCTCCTCCTTGGCATTCCCGTCCTTTCTGCCCAAATTCCTCCACTCCCCACCCCTGGGATCCAGCTCTGGGATCCCTCTTCTCACTTCTCCTCCAGCCTCTCTCCACCTCCCTTTTTCTTTCATTCTGTCTTCCTCTTGACCTGAGCCCACCCCAGCCTCCCCTCCTCTTTTCTTCACAACGCTGTGCCACAAAGCCAACTGCATGTAGCTACAACATCACATACAACATACAACATGCTACATACAACATCTGCTGTATACTCTTTTAGCTTTCAGATCAATTAACCTCACATGACTGTACACATGACCTCAGAGAAGACAGACCAAAAGCCAGAAACCTACATTGTTTATCTGCCATTTGACTGGGTTGACTTTAGGATGATGTGAGCGCAGAAAAGAAGCCCCACATCATTAAAAAGGTCCCCAAGCTGACATGTGTCCAGGAACATGTCTTCAGGAACATGAAAAAAAAAATCGTTTATATTCCTCACTGTAATAACAATGGGCCTCATTCACCAATATCTTCCTAAGAATTTTCTTAACTGTGTTCTTAAGAAAGTCCTACAAAAACTTTTAGGCCGTGTGCATGTGTGTTAGTTGTTATATTTAGTAGCTAGTATAAAAAGTGAAAAAGTATTATTTGTTGTGTTAATTATTCATTCTAAAATACATTAATGCTTTGTAAAATAGTGGATTTTATTTTATTAACAATTTATTCAAAAATATCCTAAATGATAAAATATATAGTTGTCATTTAAATTATATTATATTTTACACCTGCAGATATGATTTGCACAAACAAGTCCGTTCTCAAATGTGCTCGAGTGTTCGTAGATACCATAATCTTTGTAAAAGCTGCGTAAGTGGGTTTTAATTTTTTTTTAAGGGATTCATTTATCCTTAAGCTGTTTCGAGTGTGGTAGCCAACCCCTAATCACCCCCAGATGCTTGCGCAGATCTCCCTAATTTTGCCTTTAAAAAGCCTCAGAGTATAAATGGTTTCTTAGAGTGCGGGCCGTGGAGGCGTTCTGTTCTCCTTCACACGCCAGAGTTCCAGTAGCATCGTTCAGTATCTCTGTCCCTGAGAACAATGGGGACAGCTGGCCTGATAAAGCGGTGACAGTAAACGCCTCCCGCCGCTGCTCAGCGACTATCACACTGAGGAATGAGTCAGCCACGTGGCTAAGTACAGTCTCCACAACGCGCTCCGCAGCCAAGAGCCAGAGAGCAGGACGCTCGTCTGGTGTGGTGTCCTTGAGTGGACCTCTCTGCTCTTCTTTTTTTTCTTTTCTGGACGACAACTTCCCCCTGACTCTACTGACGTGGGGGAGATGTGTGTGTGTGTGCAGGTCTGTGTGCCCCTGTTGGTCGTGTGTGAGTGTTTGCGTGCTCTCGGCGGGTGGGTTTGGCTTTTAAACTGGAGCTGCAGGGTGTGGGCTTTGCTGCCGGACACACGTGCAGAGGACAGCTGTTTCCTCAGAGGTCACGCTCCCCCCCTCCACCCATTAATGCTGCACACTCTGCCATATGCATGCAGGTGCGTGTACATTACAGTGCATGCAGGTGTGTGTGCATTGTAGAGGATAGAGGTGTGTGTATATATATATATATATATATATATATATATATATATGTGATGTGTGTGTGTGTGGGTGTGTGTGTGTGTGCGTGTTTGTTTGTTTGATTGTACTGGGGTGTGTGTTTTTGTGTGTATAGGCATATTCTAGTAACTTTGAGACACAGCCCCCACCCACGTACAGACGCTAGCACACACACACACACACACACACACACACACACACACACGCACACACACATACAGTGGAAGCAAAGCACCACTGGGGTCCCCTGTGCGCTCAGTCAGACAGAAAGTATGTATGTGTTGGAACACACCCTCCAGTCCTACTAGCTTTTGGACGACCCGTGCTCTCCCAACACGCCCTCCAGTCCTACTAGCTTTTGGACGACCCGTGCTCTCCCAACACGCTGGGCCTCAGACTCTTCTCTTCTTCTTTTTTTCTCTTCACTCCTCTTTTTTTTAGAAGGGAACTGAAGAGCTCTTTGTCTCCACAATGCTCGAATTCTGCTGAGGCTGCTCAGTGCTTTAAGAGACGAGCGAGTGGGATAAATATTCACACATGTGCACATTTGGAATGCAGAGTGGGATAAATATTCACACATTTGGAATGCAGAGTTGTCAAATACATTTCAGAAATGTGCAAAGTAATCAAATAAGGGCCATAAAAGTCATCGCCTGAGCTAATGAGCTAAGGCCTGGGACATTAGCAAGCAAGCTTAGGACAGTTAGCATCAGGCTGGCAGTGGAGATCCATCCAAACATGTCAGTGAACCCAGTGAACTCATCACTTTTCTTCAACTTTCCTGCTGTTTGTGGGAGCAACACATTCGAAAGCTGATGTGTGCTTCCCTTCCCCTGCCCCTTGTGTCAACCTGATGCCTGTAATTGGGTGTTCGACATAACACAAATAACACCGCATCATCCCTGAATAGCACGGCATCGACTAAAAGTACTTGGATGACAGACCCTGACCTTATTAACATTTTCCGGTGCAGGGCTGGCATGACCTTGTTAACATTTCCGGGCTAATTAATTAATCCACACGAGTGCTGAACTGCTGCCATCCCTGCCAGCATGACTCCTCACTGCCTCAAAGAAAGTCGTCTATCTGAGTGTCACGGAAAGGTGGACGGACCTGTCGGAGTCTGAGGTCACCTGCCTGAGCTTTGCAGGCCAACAGTAGTTAGCTAGAGGTTTTAACGACAGGTGTGTGTTTGTGTTTTTTCTGTTTTCTATCGAAGCTTTAGGCTTCTTGTGTTTCAGACAAAGAGTCTGTGATTATTTTATGTGTTTTTTTGTTTTGGTTTCAGAACACACTGTTTTTATTGATCTAGTCTGGGTTTATTTGCCGTTGTGAGAATAACAATAGCTTTCAGAAAACACATGTAACCAAAGGTAGTGACCAGATAGGGGAGAGGGAGGCAGGGAGCGCGTGGGAAAGGAGAGGAGGATATTACACCAGGGCTGGGAATTTGATAAATAGCCATCTTTTTGGTAGGGCACAATGGTCAAGCTGTTCATTCGGGGCTTTTTTGCCTGTGATATTTTTGGCCTTGGGGACTCCGGGACTTAAACACAGGAAGCGAGGCGAGATGTGGCCAGAAAAATGAGTCTCTTTACCACAGACAGGGTGGCCGTGGCAACCATAGCAGAGGGGGAGAAACCTGTCGTGTTTTGGGTGGTAGACTGGGAGAGGTGAGTCAGTGTTTTCTCAGGGGAGTTTCTAGTAACACTTTGTATCAGAAAGGCCTTGTTATGTTGTAAACTCTGCAATACTATGCTATTTTGGGGTGTATACGAGCAATTCTAAACACTGCTCAAATAATAAACTTAATCCTTGCTCTACCATGCATATATTTTGTGTACATGTGTATATATATGGTGCATATAAAAATGAATGTGTTTTTACTAAGTACATTCCACTTATACCAGCAATACCCTCTGAGTTCATCTGGCCTGTGGGAGAAGAAGTGAGGCCATGTTTTATCCTCGTATCTTTGGGTCCTCTCAGAGCAGGGAAATTCCCCAGATGACTTTTTAAAAAGCTCTTTTTGGATACATCTCAAACATAAACCTGATGTCCTGTTTGCCTTAGGAGTTTTGCTCACGCACAATTACTTTGTCATCTCTGCCCACACATGCATGACTGGATGTGCGGTTGGACTTTGTGACTTTTGAGTGTGAGCTTGTGAGTGTGTGTATATGGGGGGAAACTCAAGCATGTACATTTTCATGTAGTGATAAATACTGTTTATATATTGCTTTTGAAAACCACTTGAAAGTCCTGCTGGGCGTGCTTTGAACGCCATCTGAGAAACCAAAGAAATGATGCTTACCATTTCGCTTGCTGGCCCAAGACGAGCGGCTCCTACAAAACAGCTTTAGTGGCAGCCCACTTAAAAAAGCCTCTACATATGGGAAAGTTTGCTTTTAATAGGATAACCACACAGTTTGATTACCCTTCGATATGTGCTTTTAGACACAGATGTGGCCAGAGTAATTGCACAATGTAGGGAAGTTTGACTGTTCAGTGTCGCAGTCGTGGTCAGCGATCCAGACAGCTTTATAGCAACAGTCATGGAGCACGGAGTAAACAACTTATGGCAGAGTATCATCAGTCCTCTCTGCAACTCACCAACAAAAAAAGTGTCAGAGTTTTACCATGGAAAACCAAGCACTGTATTCAGCCAAAGACCAATGGCTAAGACACAGAGCATTTGAGGATAAAGCGCTCGAACCTCACCCCCATGCTTCACCTGTGACATGTTTTCCTTTTCAGTGTTTGGGGGGAGGAGGCAATACAAGATAGCCGATGTATCATCATTTGACTAAGTGGGCACAAATTGCATCTGTTGGTAACCAGCGCTGATAAATGGAAGGCAGTCCTCATCCAGCTGTTGCCATAGTGCATGCTGTTGCCATAGGGCATGCTGTTGTCGCTGTGTGGCGTCTACAGTGATCGATTTAGACACAGACAATTTAATAGACATAAAAACGCAGACAGAGGCGCCGTAATTTATGATCATGAAATGTTACTGCCGGGTTCATGATGATGGCTGTGTGTCCAATACTTGATGATTGCGGATCCAATCAACGTGACGACTCTGTAGGGCCAGGGCCCGTAGAGTAGCTAACCGTCATAATTGTCGACTGTGAGAGTTTTCAGAGCCACTCTAGGTATGCGTTAAGAGGAACATTCATGTCTTTCCGGCAGATGTCAACACCGGTAGATGCTTCACTGTAACCAATCATCGTGTATTGATTGAACCCTTTCTTTGGCTCCAATTTGGAAGGGCTTTTGAGAGGCCACGGTAAATCCGTCTGAAATTGTGCTTCCATGACAACAACCTATATTTGACTTCATATATGGGACCACTGTCAACTGGAGGAGAGGAGAGAAATGAACTTAAGATTAGGTTACACCAACAGAAGGCATAATAATCACCGAAGAAAACCAGGAAATCTTCCCCTGTCACACAAGACAGAAACACAGAAATCTTCAGTGTAGATAATAGTTTCCTGACGGTCGCCCACTCTTGACGGCTGCGACCTGCAGCTATAGGGGTGTTGCCTCCGTCAGCAAAATCGAGGGTGATTTGGGGGTAACTCGCGAGGCAATGGGGTGACAGGACACCTTTCATCAATGTTCCCAAGGCCAAGCCAATCTATCGAACTGGCCTTGCTGAAACTGCAGGAAGAGCCCTGTGTGGTCGCGGTGGCCATGCTTCATGGCATGTGTGTGTCTCTCCTGATTGAGAGATAACACCCTGTCTGCTCCTGCAGTTACACGGTCACGTTTTGAAGGCATGGAGCTCCGAAGAGTAGCTACTGTACATGTTACCCAGCACAAATGGGAATTAATTTCCAGTCTGCTACCTGCTAACTAACTAACAATCATGGATCAGTCGCTCTGAGAAAATATAAAAATCTATTTTAAATCATATGGGATACCATAGACAATGGTGAAACAGATTGATATACATATCCTTTACAAAATATATTTTGCACAATAACATGATTTGCTAAAATGCTTTCAGATTTCCAATTCATGTTGTTTATCATTACTGAGGTTTTGATTGAGTCTGCATACTACAAATAATTTTCTTCCAGCTCATACGAAACTCACATTACTAACGAGAAAACAATTGTTTGGGAAAATGCAACCAAGTTATTATAAAACCCCCAGGGCTCAACTCTAGTAGTTACATTCACAGGAATGAGCCAGACAGATTTATCCTCTGTTTACATCATTAGGCTATAAAATGGACCATGATCCACCATCTTGTTTTACACGGACATTGCTATTTTTCAATGTGGACCAAAAGTGCAAAGTCACCATTATATAAAAGGTAAATTACAGGATGAAAATATCATGAATGATACTTTGTACACGGTCAGCATGTCTAAGATCCTGCTGAGTGAACCAATATCAGACCTGTTTTATCCCAAAAATGTTTAGCGATCCACTATGTCTTTGTGACATCCACTGATTATGACATTCATAGATGACACAGACATCTTAAATGTCCTCTTGAAGACAAATGTACTCCTCTGACAGAGAAGGTGGGTTGAAAGATGTGGGAATGGATTATAAATGTTTTACCCAAGCATTGAAAAGGGTTACATGAAAATAAAATGTCCGAGCCAGACAGAATACGACTCACTGAATCTGCTGAAAGAGTGTGATAGTATTCACTGGCGAAGTCAGGTGAGTTTTAATGCATTTCAGCCAGAGAGGGACAAAAGAAAAGAAAGACAGACAGATGAACTGCTGGAGGCTGAAAGCTGAGTCTGCGTGGAGTCGATTGATTGGAAAATGGTGAGTGAAGGCCCAGAAATAAAATGATACCCCCTTTGAGGGATTACAGCCTTTTAACCCTTTCATACCTCAGCCCCAATCCTCTTTTTTCTCTAAGCCAGGGTGGCTCCCCGTTGTTTTTCTTTCTTTGTCAATCTTTCTCTCATTCTTACTTCAGACCATGGAACAAAACTCTCCCGTCATGATACGATTTGTTCATCTGCCGATATGTTCGCTTCTTACATGAGGCCACCCTCTTATCCCCTCACAACTGTAGTTGAAATCAGCTACTATCATAGAGAACACAATGGTGAAAATCAAGCCGAGCTTATCTATACAGGCCTCATTAGCCAAGTTATAAGACTTACCTTAGCTGACCCTAAGGTTAAAAACATTCCACTGATGGAAGTTCTGAGGGCAATTTGAGCAGGTTAATTGAACACTGTAATTTAACACCGTTTGAGGTATCTGATTAATGTCATGTTTTGATTAGCAGTAATTATCCAAAGTGTTGCACAGTCATTACTTATTGTATTAATAATGTCAATGTTAGGTTAATGTTTTCGTCTCAGAGAGAAAACTCTCTGGACAACCTTTGATAACAATTAATGGTCCATTATGTGATAGTGAAGAAACTATCTCAGGGTATTTATAAGAAACTGTTCAAAACTTAACTCTAAACCATGCTTTCCTGTAAATAACTCTGCAATCTGTATTTAACACAGAACTCAAATCAATGTTTGATAACTGATGGCCATCACCATCAGAAGAAATTAATTAACAAACTGTGGACAATTTGTAGATTGTACCAATAATCTAGATTGTCTTTAATCCTTGAATGAACATCAATTTTTTATACCAGACAAGCTTGCTAGGATTACATTTTTCAGTGGTTTGGACGTGATATATTTTTTTCTCCTCATTAAATCACCTTTGTGACTTATAAGAGGGCCTGCCAGGATATATGTGAATGGATTTGTGCCCGCGCTTGCGTCTATTACCACCCCAGGCCTCACACGGGTGTGCTGGACGGAGTCAATGCTGAGAGGCTCTGAGGAGGTAGAGGTCACTTCCACATACGCCAGCTAGCCTGTCCACGGGACAGCTTCCTGTCTACGGGCCAGCTTCCTGAGACAAGTGGCTCCTGAGAGAAGTGTTAACCAGTCACATTCCTTCCAAGGACTCTGATGAAGATGTGACTCACATCGAAACGTTAGCTGTATGTTCTGCACCTTTTACTAAATAAATTGAAAATTAAGAAGACATCTGAGCTGCACCGGCGTCTCTCCTTCTCTCTGAAATATCTGTCCTGGCCTGGTTGCACCGGATTGTCGTCAAACGACAGAAGCGCAGAGAACCCTCCTTTGTCTACTGTTAACCAGTCACCTCAGCACTGTGTGAGAAAGTACAATCAACAGACATCCAGCCTGTGGTCACTGACCTGACAGATCCATGAGACCCACAAAACAACATGCTCTTCTCTGCTGTGTCCATCTAATTGGTCGCTAAGTCACTGAACAAAAAGCTCAGAACCATGTTGTCTATACCAATCCACAAACATCTTACCTGAAGCAGCAATACTGTTTGCGATGTCAGAGCCAATGAAATCATAAGCTGGTGAGCTGCATTGATATGTTAGACATTGGGGCTCTGAGTCTGGCAAAAATGATGCCAAAAGCCCAACGAATGAAAACATAGTGTAACAGGATAAAATATTTTGTTACCTGACTTAAATGCAAACATACTCACTGTTCCATTTCCTTTTAATTAACTCCAGTCAACTTCATTTTTAATGTCATCTTTAAAAACTGGTAGAGAGATTGTACGACCCAGAGGCAAGGTTAGCGCTAACTCCATGATTAAATTGGTTGATCCTCAATATGCTGCATTATTAGAGCTTGTGGCAATCCCAACTCTGTGAAGGACACAAGTAATTAGCTTCCAAATGCATTATTCAGATTGGTTTCCACCATCTTCAGCTACTGAAGACAGTGAGCAATGGAGAGTACACATAGTATAGGTGCAGAGAAAGCAGATAGATAGATAGATAGATAGATAGATAGATAGATAGATAGATACTTTATTGATCCCCAGGGGAAATTCAAAATTCAAGAAGACAGGCATGGCTATTCAGAAACACGTATATCCCTCTATATACCATGAACAAAATCTATACTGCATACTAAACTATACTGTACTATACTACTAACTATCATAGAATTATTGCACTGGGTTTGAATATAATGTCTTAGGATTTGTAATGGGCAAGAACAAATATGGATTCAGTTTCCTAATGTTCATTTCCAATGAGTGACTGATCCCAGTCCAAATCCTTTTGCTCACTTTTTTCCTCATCTGTTTCATTAACACAATGGAGTCCAGCTGTGTGTGTGTGTGTGTGTGTGTGTGTGTGTCTATTGGTGAGTCACTGTGTGTTTTGGTCAGCTACTTCCTATGGCTTACTCACTCTAGAATACTAGAATACACACACGCACACACACACACACGCACGCACGCACACACACGCACACACACACACACACACACAAACACACATACACACACACACAAACACACATATATAGATACACACAAACACATGCACACACGCACACACACAAACACACACGCACACACACACACACACACACACATATATAGATACACACAAACACACTCACACACACATACACATACACACACACACACATGCACACACACATACACACACACACACACACACACACACACACACACAGCACAGTCACCAGTCTATGCCTAGTCTGAGCAGAGGAAGAAGTGCAGCTGGGGATGTGTGTGTTCTGGTTGACTCATTGTGTGCACATATGGTCTGTGAAAAAAGGAAGGAACAATTGTTCATCAGTTTGAACTCACACGTGTTATAAAACTATGGGTACAGCTGCATCCGAAGAATAAAAGACACTATACATAATAATATAATATAGAAATATAAAATATACATACAATATAAGTAGGATACAAGTCTAAAATCAAAAAAATTGTGCAAAGTTACTGGACCGAACCTTGGTAGCTTGCAAGATGATACGAGTACCAATCTGGTCTAGGTTAGAAGGAAAAAATGTCAAATCCATGTCATGGTGACATGAATAGGCTTGATAGTCTACTGTTGTTAAATCATAGTACACAGGTGAATTTAAAGGGGAACTTGGCAACTATTTCAACGTAATAAACCCGTTTATAAATCATTTGGATGGTTAAATTACCTGTTCCGGTGAAAATGGTGACTTTCCCCGCTGCGCCTAGCGTCCCCAGGAGGAAAACCAACCTTGCAACATTGAGACTACCGTCCCGGAAAGAGAAGTGAGAAACAAGAAACTCGTTTTAAATCGTGTATCTTACCTTGTAACATCCACATAGTTCTGCCAAACGTATGCTAACCGTTCGCTAGCTTGTAAACAAATCAATGTGCTTTATCGTTACCTTTTCCCACAGTTTGAAATAGCATAATGCACAATTTCTCCAGCAGGGGAAATCCTGCCAAGTTTCCCTTTAGGAGAGCAATTACTATTAATATGCACATGATATGCATAAGGTTCAGCAGAAAATCTGATGCAATACATATTGTGATATTTAAATTGTCCACGGATCAATTAACATAATGTGAGCAAATGAAGGAGTGTGGTCTGTGGCTAAAAGATCATTTGTAAAGCCAGTGATGAGTTCTATGTCTGCGCGTTTTCACAGTATGTATGTGTGTGTGTGTGTGTGTTTATGTGTGTAGGTGTATGTAGAGGCATGTTTGTATGAATGCATGTACAGTGTATTATTGAGATGAGGATGCATCGATGATGACCTAACCTGAATGACAGAGTCCTGAGTGAACACCAGGCCACTGAGGTCAGCAGGAAGGGTGGGGGGTGGGGGGGGGGGAGAGGGGCATTCAGAATGCATCAGTCAGGCCACATCAGCAGAGGGCACCTGGGATTTAGCCTGTTCTGTTTGGTCATCCGTTTGTCCTACCTACTGACCACCCCCGCCCCCTCCAACAGAACATGTGTGTGTGTGTGTGTGTGTGTGTGAGAGAGAGATATTGTGTGTGTTTGTGCATGCGTCTGTGTGTGTAAGAGAGAGAGAGAGAGAGAGAGAGATGGTGTTCTGTTTCTGTGTGTGTGTGTGTGTGTGCTCGCTATACAGTGACCCACCTTGTCCTTGCAGAGCGCCACCAAGACCCAACCACGTGCCCTGTGTCTAGGGGGTTAAGCAAAGGTGCTTTTAAATAATGTAGACTGTTTTATATAGAAATGCATGAAACATAAACAGGGCCAGTGTCACCTGGACGACGTCACCCGCAGGTGACCTTATCATCAGCAAGATCGGTGACATTGCGACGGGGGAGATGATTTTTGCATATCTCCCGCCCCCTCGCCTACACGGGGACAGGAGACCAAGCGAGAAGGTGTTTACTCGAGGGGGCGCGATGTGGGTGGATGGACTCAGGGGCAAATACATGAGAAGGTCATCGTTGGCGATCGCCTTGTCAGTATATCACTGCGAGATTGGTCAGAGCAAATGTGGGACCATCAGTGAGCTGTAGCTGCTCCAAAATGCGAAGAGATTATAAATGCTAAGAGATTATAAATGCGAAGAGATTATAAATGCTAAGAGATTATAAGTGGCCCTTGACAGACCAAGATGGCCAAAAGGCGCACAAGTGTTGGAATGCGCTGGGATTCACAATGAGACAGGGATGTTGACTTTATAAATGACATGCGGCTTACAGGAAGCTGAAGGTCAAAGCAGGTCATAGATGTATTCTGTGATATAACCAGTGTGTGAAGCCGCTTCAATGTCATTTGATTGACATATTCTAGAATGAGAGGATGGAACACACTGAAATGTAGAGATATTTTTTGATATATAATTTCCTTTTAAGATTGTTGAACTCCAAAAATGAAAGACAGGCACAAATAGCAATGAGTCTTTGTCATTCCTATTGCAGCAATTCTCTCGATTTAAGAACACAGAGTAATATTTTGAGGGGATGGAAATGAGGTGTTCTTTGAACGGCAAGGAGCACGGCATGACATAACGCCCTAAGCAAGATGTTTGTTGCCACAGCAAACTAGCAGGGACAGCACTGCTCCAATGCTGCTCTGCTTCCCTGAGAGGACACAAGAAGGGATCTGTGTGTGTGTGTGTGTGTGTGTGTGTGTGTGTGTGTGTGTGTGTGTGTGTGTGTGTGTGTGTGTGTGTGTGTAGCCCACTTGCCTCGTGCATCACAACTAACATGATGTGACACGGGGTGCGTAATTGCTAGTGCTCTCCCGCTGTGAGGTTGGGCACCTCTAAAACTCCCCCATTTCACCCACGCCGCCCCGCATGCAGGTTCATTAAAGGGAGGAGGAGAGGCAGAGGTCTCAGGCTCTCATACATGAAACTCATGCGGCAGAAAATTCCAGTTAGGCAGATAATGAGCTAGATGTCAGCAAGTTAAAGACTCTGAATCTACATGAAACCCTGCAGGGCAGATGAGCAGCAGCAGTGGCGGCAGCAGCAGCAGCAGCTGCAGAAGAGGTATCGCGGAACGCACCACTGCCAGATTAACAGATTAATTGAATCTGCGAGAGCTGTTGTGCAAGCAAAATGTCTGACACCCCCGGGACTGACGCTGCAGAAATGCCCCGTTGATACGACACGAGCATGCATCATCAAATGTGTCGCCACGACGCAGTCATAAACATGCTGTAAATCTATGCAGTGTGCTGATAACGTAAGTGTTCACCATACAGAAACACACACACACACACACACACACTTGGAATATTAGGATAAATTCACATAGAGGGCACACACACACACACAGAGTATTTTTTACGTATAGAAGTCTATATATTGCCGTATACTGTAAGTGGGTGTGTGCATTTTCTCATTTCTTGTTTTTTGACCCAGAATTGAGTTTTCTTTTAGTTTAGTGTTGAGGACATGTGTGACCTGAAAAGAGAGAAACACCTAGGAGAGTGGCGTGCACACACATCCTGCAATGTTGGAAGAGTAGGGCCCCATTTTGGAGGAGTAGCTATCATTATGAAGTGCACTTTAAGTGTGATGGACAAAAGTGTGTCTCGCTCAATTTGCTGCATATCTTTGTGTGTCAGATTGGGGGTGCAGAGGAGGTGAACCCACTCCATCGTGTTCGACAGATCTTGCTGAACTCTGTCTCTGTCCTTTAGTAATGCCAAATCTCTCTCTTTCTCTCTCTCTTTCTCTCTCTCTTTCTCCCCCCTGCTTTTTGCCATCTCCCCCTTGCTTTTTGCAGGCGAGTTCAGTAAATATTTTTTAAAAAGATCATACCTATATAGGAAAGCCTTTAGTTAACTCATCTTATCCTGTAGAGTACTTTTTCAGATTATCCTACATATGCTGCCATTGGAGGGTGCAGCCAGCCAGAAGCAGATGGGCTCCCCCTATTAAGTCAGGTTCTGCTCAAGGTTTCTTCCTGGAATATGGGAGTTTTTCCTTGCCACAGTTGCCATATGGCGTGCTTGTGGGGGGTAAAGGGTTAAGGCTGCCAGTCTTAAATGTCTGTGTATAAAGTCAAATAATTGCGACATATTCTAAGAACAAGCTAAGGCTGGCTGCTTGGAGTCCACATCAACGGGGCCTAAGCATTTGTTAGCCTAAGGGACCGTTCGTTATTTATAAACGGGGTCACCAGAGGGATTTTGAGTGCTTCAATCAAAAGTTGCATGACCCTCCCCAGCCTGCAAGAAAATTTTCAACGACCCTCCAGCAGTCTTTTTAAAAAAGACATGACCCTCCTCCGGCCAATTGTCGATATCTTTCCGCACGCTATAAAGCTATGAAAAGACATCGACTTAAGCAATCTTTCTAAACTCACCCTCTGCTTTCTGATCTTACACATCACACTTCACCAAGATAGTAGATTTACTCACTAACATTGTTGTGGAAACACAATAAGCATGGTAACTAAATGAACACTTCCTGCAACTGCATACCTACTTGAAATAAGTTACTCCTCTAGTAAGTATTCACATGAAATAAAACAATAAAACATTGAGACCATTCAACAAAGCACACTGGGTAATAACAAATTCAACACATGAACTTGTTGCTATGGACTCGTCTCTAGGCTTCCTCAGTCATTGTAAAGCTGCCGAAGCTGAACATTGTCCAAAACTAAATTTCTCAGACGCATTCTGGCCTGTGTGTTGTCCTGTTGTTACCCCTTGCCCTTCCAGAGAAACAGATGTATTCAAATCATCGTTTTGCTTGCTTAAATGCGAACTCAGAGTGATGTTAACCTACAGTAGGCCTATTTAAGTTAACGGCGGTGGTTGTCGTGGAGAGCACGATTCATTGGCTTTTGCAGTGTTCTATATGTCTATGTGCGCACCTGCCAGGCTAAGAGCCAAAGAAATCCCCCTGTATATTCACTCTATACCAACTCTACACTGTAGACCATAAACTGGCTATTTATATGACCAATGTATTTGTTCAACTGTATGAAGCAGAAGTACGCAGTACTTGGAACGTAACACATTTTTGTTGGCAGGAGAGAGAATGACAGCGATTAACAAATTGCACTTGTTGCTGGTTACCAATAAATAGGGCCTACTATATATTTTTTTGCAAACAACAAAAACAGAAAGGATGGAGACAGCAAAGCTAGAGATGGGCAGGAACAAGGTCAATTGGTAGAAATGCTTGTCAAAACGTTAGGAGCTGGATGTGTGGATGAATGAAGCACAAGTATGCTTTATAAGCATGCACACTGTTTAAAGTTAGGCTAGGCTACACGGTAAACTAAGTAAACCAAAGTTAAATGTAGCTTTAGGGCTGGATAAAGTTGACCAAATGGATATAGGCTGTTAGGCGTGAATAAAGTAGGCTACTTTGTTGCTCAAACCCTTCCAACGTGGGGACGGATGTTGACATTTTCCGTATTTTGCGTGAGAAACCCGGGAAATCTCCCTTATTTTCATTGTTCAATGTTGACAGAGCTATGGGACGAAAGAGAACGTTATATGGCGACAGAAATCAACAATCAAACAAGCCACTTTGATTTTTTGCTGTTTTCATTAATACAAAACATGGGTGACCCCCCCTCCTAGACAAAAAAATTTTAGGTGACCCTCCCCTCAACAAAGAATAAAAAGACATGACCCTCCCCTATTTTCCTCCGGTGGCCCCGTTTATAAATAACGAACGGTCCCTAAGCATTTGTCAGCAAAGCCTTTATATATCCATAGTAGTATATATATATAGTATACAAGTATTTCTGATATGTTGCTGATTGGATCATAAACGGCCACAGCAACAAAGGGGAATGACTGACTCTTCTCTAATAACTGTGTTACATGTTATTTTCTATTTTCTATATTTCTGATATGTTGCTGATTGGATCATAAACGGCCACAGCAATGAAGAAAGGTGAAAGTGATTGATAATGACTGACTGACTATTATTGTGTTACATGCTCCAAATGTAAAGCACTTTGAGCTGCATTCTGTGTATGAGTGCTATACAAATAAAGATTATTATTATTATTATTATTATTATTATCCTCACTCCCTGTCTCCCTCACAAACCCAAACAAGCAGTTTATTTCTGCTTTCTTCTTGTTGTTTTTCTCTCTCTCTCTCATGTGTCTTCATCTCTTTACTTCTTGTCTCTCTTTTTTCCTCCTTCTCTTGTTTTCTCTCATCTCTCCTTTTTCCCCAACGTATCTTTCCACTGTTCCTCCTTTTCTATTCCTCCTTTTTTCCTTGTGCCAAGCAGGAACCAAATCAAAGCTGAGACACCCTCTCTGAGGACCCCCCGCTTCCTCGGTGTCACATGTGCCAGGGTAAGCCCGGTGCCTGCCCCATCTCTGCCACAGAGCCCCCACTGCCAGCACGCCACTGGCAGATCGCAGCGCCCTGTTACACAGCCATAGCAGATCACAGCGCCCTGTTGATCACAGCCATAGCAGCATCTCTGCTCCTGTTACCATAGCAGCATCTCTGCTCCCTGTTGATCACAGCCATAGCAGCATCTCTGCTGATCACAGCCATAGCAGCATCTCTGCTCCTGTTGATCACAGCCATAGCAGCATCTCTGTTGATCACAGCCATAGCAGCATCTCTGCTTATCACAGCCATAGCAGATCACAGCGCCCTGTTACACAGCCATAGCAGAATCTCTGCTCCTGCTGATCACAGCCATAGCAGCATCTCTGCTGATCACAGCCATAGCAGATCACAGCGCCCTGTTACACAGCCATAGCAGCATCTCTGCTGATCACAGCCATAGCAGCATCTCTGCTCCTGTTGATCACAGCCATAGCAGCATCTCTGCTCCTGCTGATCACAGCCATAGCAGCATCTCTGCTGATCACAGCCATAGCAGATCACAGCGCCCTGTTACACAGCCATAGCAGCATCTCTGCTGATCACAGCCATAGCAGCATCTCTGCTCCTGTTGATCACAGCCATAGCAGCATCTCTGCTGATCACAGCCATAGCAGCATCTCTGCTCCCTGTTGCTACAGCCACGCTTCCCCACTGACTCTCATTGGCTGGAATTGACCGTTCGCAAAAGCCACGCCCCCTAGTTATTGTTACTACGCCCGTCAAACTCAGAACGGAGTTGTCTAGAAATTCAATGGTACAATAGCTGTTAAGAGAAGACTCTGTAAAAGTTACAGCACAAGAGGCTCTTTTAGAGAGCCACAGACCTAAATATATTTACAATCATTTACAATCCGTTGAAAGACTGCAGTATGACATGGAGACACATGTATAAAAACTCATATCTAGCTTTTTTGGGTGACAAACTCAAAAACGGGAGGCGAGTGTGATTCACTGATATTAATATTAGCTGTGCTAGATAGACTTGCATGCATGTTACAAGGACACTGAGCCATGTCATGTAAGGAACATGGTGCTGCCAAATAACGGAAACATAGCCTGCATTGCAGAGCCACTTCAACTTTATTACTATATGGTGAATAAATGTTACACGACTGTGCACAGCCCACTGATCTATAATCAGTGGCACAGCCCCATACTTCTCTGACGTGACGAAGCTAGCACGTTATTAGCAGCGGTTAGCTAACTATGCTAACGTTAGTTATCTACAAGTCTCCTCCAAGTGACACTCATTCTATATACAATGCTGGCAATGCTGAAAACAATTATTATACAACAATTGGGTTCTATGGAACTATTTATTTGTTTCTGATTGGCCGAGAGACGTTCCATGAGTTGGAATATCCCTGGACATTTCAACTCAGACTTTGCACAGCTAATAATAAGTCACTCCGCGATACAATGCAAAGATTTGACACAATGTTCTCATCCCAGCTCTCCACTATTTCAAGCAATGGGTTACTCCTTAGTAAACCATAACGAAACAGTGCATCACCACATCTGTGGATTAAGCCACACAGTCAACTCAATGTAAGTAAGATAAACGAGGATGCTAATTGTTCTCAGCATTGCCAGCATTGTGTATAATATGATTGTCACTTGGAGGAGACTAACGTTAGCATAATTAGCTAACCGCTGCTAACATGCTAGCATCGTCGCGTCAGGCTGTGCACAGTAGTGTAACATTTATTCACCATAAATTAATAAAGTTGAGCGGTTCTGCAATGTAGACTATGTTTCCGTTTTTTTGCAGTACCATGTCCCTTACATGACATGGCCCAGTGTCCTTGTAACATGCATTCAGCAAACCTAGATATGAATGTGATTTCAGCCCGACTTTCAACATTTCTTTCTCGAAGACGATGTAAACCACAAAGACACGTAACAAGGGATCTGGAATGTTGGTTACCTAGCAACCAAGACGCTGTCTATTGAAAAGGGAACTATTTTTTGATGCGTAAGAACAATGTCGAAATTAACATTTTTAAACAATAATGGGGTGTTTTCAGATTATTTAGTTTGTGGTAGAATTTATTGTATAAAAGCAATATAGCACTCGTGATCGTGGGATTGGTCATGGATATTCCCACGGGTGTTGTTCGGCTGTAGCCACGAGGCCGTGGGAATATCCATGACCGTGGGAATATCCATCCATGACCAACCCCACTCTCACTCGTGCTATATTGCTTAAGTTGACTGTGTGGCTTAATCCACAGATGTGGTGGAGCACTGTTTCGTTATGGTTCGTTAAGGACTAGAGCTAACCCTTTGCTTTAAAATAGTGTTGATCTGGGACAAGAGAATTTAATCTAATTGAACAGAATTACAGAAAACATAATCAGGATTGAAAAGGCATTTTTCTGTGTATCGGTGTTGTGTTAATCCCACATATGTCATTTGACCAGTGTTGCCACAGTTACCTTGAAAAAGTAATCTGATTACTGATTAGCAGGGGTGTAGTGGGACGCGGGGGAGCCCCCCACTTCTTGGAGCATTGTTTTGAGCATTTTAATAAGCATTTAGTAATATAACAAGTGTTGTTACCAGTGGTAACAACGCATCACGCAAACGTCTCCAATTAGGCCTCTTTGTAATAAAATTCGTTACAAGAATGACCTTGATGCTGTAGCACTCCACCATGCGTAAAAACATTAAAAACTACACAGGTCGTCGTTCCGCGTTACCCGAAAGTAGCTAGAAAGTGGCTAGAAACCCATAGATTATACAACTGCCTGTATCCGAATCTAGCAAGCATCTTCATGGCCCTTCGTTTGTGTTTTGCAGAAAGCAGGTAGACTAATCCAGTGGTCAAAATGACATGATAAGCATGTGTGAGTAATACGAGTGATTTTTACAGAGGGAGCTCCAATAAGGCTATTTAACCATAAGTAATGACCCAACAGTGAACCTGAACAACTTTCGGAAAAAACGTACGATTGGCAGCTACTTTCATCTAAACAAAAACTTTTCAAATGACTGGCACTTGCTTGCCCAGTGTTCTTTCTGTTATTGTTTTGTTTTGTTTTATTGACTGTGCACCTCTGCATTTTAATCATTTGCAATGACATTCATATGACGCCCCCTCAAACTACAGTGCCCACACAGCGTGTTGAATATGCGTGTGAATCCTGCTTGTGCTATTGTTATTGCCATCGTTTACGTGTGGTAATGAATGAAGCCATGATGCGTCATGTTATGCTTCAAGGAGATTAGACAACGCTAGATTACATAGGCTACTCTACATTATGGTTTGTCTGTTTATGGTATGATACAACAAAATGAAAAGCTACAGACCATAGACTTTGGTGGAAAAGTGTAGTTTGGGTGAAGACATTAGGCTACATTTTGAAGCTAATCCATGTCATTTAATTGTTTTGTTTTTTTATTCGGTTTCATGTTCAATGAAAAGCTGGTAACAATTTGGCCTTGGCCCACGCGACCGATGTATGTGGAGGTGCGAGTGTGACAGTTTTTGCAATGACGTCATTAAAATTAGCGTCCCCCCACTTTAAAAATCCCCACTACACCACTGCTGATTACTTCTTTAAAAAGTAACTTAGTTACTTTACTGATTACTTGATTTTAAAAGTAACTTAAGTTAGATTACAAGTTACTTTTTTAGTTACTTTCAGCAGCTGCTAACAACACCCCCACCGCCTCAACATAAAAATGATAACCGGTTTTGCCAATACTCACTATACTGGAAGTGCATTTTAACAGTAATGTCAACAATGTATAGCAGACATCCCAACCTAACCTACTTAGATACTGAAATTCAGATGTTTGTTCAATAATGTCTAGTCAGTACACCAAATAAGGAAGGCCTATTGATAGAAATTGTGATAGTAAAATATGTAGATTTTGGTAGTTTGGCCTTTTCATGTAGCCTTGGCAACTAGCCATCTAGTATAGGCCTGAGTAGCCTAATATGCAAATGAAATTACACTTGTTAAACTCACCTCAACAAGTCTTTTGCAATCATTTAACCCGCCGTGAGCAATGCTAAAGTCACTGTTACAAACAGTGCAGTGTGCAAGACTATCATTATGTTTACTCTTATGAGACAATTGGGTACACTTTTGTGTAGTCTGATGTGAAATGGGTCTTAAATGTTCCTTTTTGAGGGGCACTGACTCTGCCATGACGCTCCTGTTCATACACTGACTGAACTGATTAATTAAGTTCGGGAGAAAAGAGATATAAGCCCACCTACACTGAAACTGATTGGTTGATTTAGCAAAACAGACCAGGATGCTCTCTGTCTTGGATGCGCTTCAGGCACACACGCACCACTCCTCTCTTTCTCCCTCTCCGTTGTGTGCGCGTTAAACTCAGATGCACACGCGATTTGAAGTCCGGTCTGGCTTGCGTGCTCTTGTTCGCTCTAGGTTCTACACTGGGTGGTTTTACACGTGAGTTGTCCTCATGCTGAAAACGTGAGTATAACCTAGGCCTACATGACGTTAATCCCTGAGACAAGAAAAAAGCAAAGAATATATCTTTTTACTAAGGAAAATGGCAAAAATAGTAACGCACAGTGACTTAGATAAGTAACTTTAATCTGATTACTGTTTTGTCAGTAGTAGCGCGTTAGATTACTCGTTACCGAAAAAAGTATTCAAAATAGACTAACGCGTTACTAAGTAACGCGTTACTGGCATCACTGCATTTGACTGTCCTTTTCAACTCATATCACTATAAAATCCCATAAAACCGGACAAACATCAAGGCTCCCAATACATTTCTATGGAGCCGTAAGGTGAAGTTGACGGGCCATGACTGCCATTGGCTCATCTGCGTTCGATCGATGGGCGGGGTTTTGCGAACGGTCAAATTCTTACCTCCTGGAGTGCGTGTGCATGTGCGTACATGTGTGTGTGTGTGTGTGTGTGTGCATGTGCGTATATGTGTGTGTGTGTGTGTGTGTGTGTGTGTGTGTGTGTGTCTGTGTGCATGTGCGTACATGTGTGTGTGTGTGTGTGTGTGCATGTGTGTGCGTCTCTGTCTGTGTGCATGTGTGCGCGTGCACATTTATGCATGTGTGTTTGTGTGTGCGTGTGTGTGTGTAATTATGTGTGTAATTGTGTGTGTGTGTGAGTACTTGTGTGTGTAATTGTATGTATGTGTGTGTGTGAGTGTGTACTTGTTTGTGTAATGTGTGTGTGTGTGTGTGTGTGTGTGTACTTGTTTGTGTAATTGTGTGTACTTGTTTGTGTAATTGTGTGTGTGTGTGTGTGTAATTGTGTGTCTGTGTGTAATTGTATGTATGTGTGTGTGTGAGTGTCTGTGTGTGTGTACTTGTTTGTGTAATTGTGTGTTTGTGTTTGTGTGTGTGTGTAATTCTGTGTGTGTGTGTGTGTGTGAACACCAGGTTCTCCCCAGACACGCTCTGTCTCCATTTTCTGCCCGCGGCTCCTGCTAGGAATACATATGGGAGAGAGTGGCCGGCCTCTCGACCACATCCGGCCCGATCAAGGCCAGAACTGGGCCACAGATGGCCCAGATCAAACTCAGAGCACTCCCGAGCACCATCTGGGAATAAAGCCCTCACAGCAATCAGGTGGCACGTTCCTCTCATCTCCACTCCCTCTCTATCACTCCCTCTCCTTTTTCTCTCGCCTTTTTTTTGTCCACACTTGTCCACTCCGCTTTCCAGGCCAACTGACAATTTCGTGAAGACAAAGTAGAATAAAGGAGGCTGGGGTGGTGTGTGTTTTATGTGTGTGTGTGTGTGTGTGTGTCTGTGTGTCTGTGTGTGCGGTGGGAGGTCTCCCCTGACATCAAGCGCTGAAGCTGCGTCCTCACACACTCCCAATAATTGGTGACAGAGTTTGATGTGTGTGAGCTGTGCTGGGACGGGCCGCACTGTCCCTCCTGCTCTCGCTCGCTGCCGAGCGGTCAGCGTGGGTCTCTGATGTGCCGAGCCGCCTGGAGCAGGGACGGTGTCGTCAGGGGGGCTGGGCCGGCCCTGTGTCCAAATAACAAAGCCTTCAGGGCATCGCCTTTATCTACAGTCTCCTCTTATGACTGCCCTGAGCAACGGAATGAGGCAGACAAATTGAATTTGTGGCTCCAATTGTTCAGTGGGTGATTCAGAAGAAAGAGGGATAGAACGGGAAAATAAAGAGAGAGAATTGCCTTCCCAGTGGTAAAATGCCCAAAATGAGACCTCAGTTCACTAAAATATGACTTCGCCAGACAAAAGGAGCTGGTAGCCTAGGCTATTACAATAGAATAGGCACCCCTCATGTCTTTGTAGCCTAATTTGCATTCGGTTTGCAGTAGTAGTTTAATATTTAGTCACATAGGACTTGGCTGATTTTTTCCTCGACCACTAGGTCTACACGAACATTGTTGACAGTGTAGGTCCCGCCCCTTCCTTGATTTTAATTGGCTAGCTAGAGAGAAGTGACATTGACAAACCAATCAGGAACTGAGAAATCAAACTGCTTCCGTTTCATGCAAACTCCCTTCCGTTTCATGCAAACTCTCTCACACACACCACTATACTCTCTCACATACACCACTATACTCTCTCACATATACTACTACACTCTCTCACACACACCACTATACTCTCTCACATACACCACTATACTCTCTCACATATACTACTATACTCTCTCACATACACCACTATACTCTCTCACATTCACTACTATACTCTCTTGCATTCACTACTATACCTTCTCGCATACACTACTAAACTCTCTCGCATACACTATTATACTCTCTTGCATACACTACTAAACTCTCTTGCATACACTACTAAACTCTCTTGCATACACTACTATACACTACTAAACTCTCTCGCATACACTACTATACTCTCTCACATACACTACTATAGTCTCTCACATACACTACTGGGCAATTCCATGGAAAATTACGTTTTTTGTAACATCCATAACACCAATAAAATGTGATGGTATGGTATGATGTGAATGATTACATGACATTTGAGCATTTGCTATTTTTGGCTGAAGAATGTACATGAGAAAAAATGCACAAACAATGAATGTTATCATTCACATCATACAAATGCCAAGGCATTTCACTGGCGTTATGGATGTGACAAAAAGTCAATTTTCCGTGGAATTGCCCTACTATATTCTCACGTATACTACTAAACTCTCTCACATACACTACTATACTCTCTCACATTCACTACTATACTCCTTCACATACACTACTATACTCCTTCACATACACTACTATACTCTCTCACATACACGACTATACCCTCTCATACATACATGTAAAATGACTATAATAGTGAGTGTGCATGAGTATAGTGGTGTATGTGCAAGATTATGATAGTGTGTGTAAGACCAAGTATGAATTAAGGCCTAGACGGCCCCTCATACGTATGCGTATGTGTATGCGTATGTGTGTGTGTGCGTATGTGTATGAGTATGCGTATGTGTGTATGTGTATGTGTATGCGTGTGCGTATGTGTATGTGTGTGTGTGTGTGTGTGTGTGTGTGTATGCGTATGCGTATGCGTATGTGTGTGTATGTGTATGTGTGTACGTATGTGTATGTGTATGTCTGCATGTGTTTTTTTGCACATTTTATAGTGTGTGGGGAGCTTCTGTTTGTCTGTATAGTATGTGATATGTGTAAGAATTCTAATGTCCATGTCTCTTTGTGTCTGATTGTGCTTTATCTCACTTCTAGCAAAAAAGTGCAAAATAGTTCAGAAAGAGTGATTTTCATGTGTATGTTTTTGCATACGTGTTTGTGATTGTCTGTGCTTGTCCATATGTCAAAGTAACACCTGATGATTCTGCATTCATTATGTTGTAGCAGCTCCCCTTAGAGGAAGAGGAAGTGTATGTGTATGTGTCTGTGTGCATGTGTGTCTGCCCGCCTGTGTGCATATTCTTCACAACTTTCACACACCTATCTATCTATCTGTGTGTGTGTGTGTGTGTGTGTGTGTGTGTGTGTGTGTGTGTGTGAGTGTGTGTGTGTGTGTGTGTGTGTGTGTGTGTGTGTGTGTGTGTGTGTGTGTGTGTGTGTGTGTGTGTGTGTGTGTGTGTGTGTGTGTTCACTAATGTGTATATTCCATCAGTGTGAGCAGGTTCACAGACGTTTGCCAGTGCTGCATGGAGACGGGTGTCACCCTGATTCCCACTGGAGCACCTGTGATGTGCACCTGTGATGTGCACCTGTGATCCCCCTTTACATTCACCTGTGATGTGCACCTGTGATGAGCACCTGTGATCCCCCTTTACATTCACCTGTGATGTGCACCTGTGATGTGCACCTGTAATCCCCCTTTTACATTCACCTGTGATGTGCACCTGTAATCCCCCTTTTACATTCACCTGTGATGTGCACCTGTGATCCCCCTTTTACATTCACCTGTGATGTGCACCTGTCATCCCCCTTTACATTCACCTGTGATCCCCTTTTACATTCACCTGTGATGTGCACCTGTGATCCCCCTTTTACATTCACCTGTGATGTGCACCTGTGATCCCCCTTTACATTCACCTGTGATGTGCACCTGTGATCCCCCTTTTACATTCACCTGTGATCCCCCTTTTACATTCACCTGTGAGCACCTGTGATGTGCACCTGTGATCCCCCTTTTACATTCACCTGTGAGCACCTGTGATCCCCCTTTAAATTCACCTGTGATGTGCACCTGTGATCCCCCTTTTACATTCACCTGTGATCCCCCTTTTACATTCACCTGTGAGCACCTGTGATGTGCACCTGTGATCCCCCTTTTACATTCACCTGTGTGCACCTGTGATCCCCCTTTCCATTCACCTGTGATCCCCCTTTACATTCACCTGTGAGCACCTGTGATCACCTGTGAGCACCCTTTACATTCTTATGACATGTTATTTTCTATATTTCTGATATGTTGCTGATTGGATCATAAACGGCCACAGCAATGAAGAAAAGTGAAAGTGATTGATAATGACTGACTGACTATTATTGTGTTACATGCTTCAAATGTAAAGCACTTTGAGCTGCATTCTGTGTATGAAAGGTGAAATACAAAGCTTATTATTATAATTATTATTCACCTGTGTGCAAATCAGCCGTGCAAGCGTGACGGATGTGAGTGCAGGAGTGCAACCCCTTGCTTCTCTTCCTCTGTCCTCTCCACCTCCTCTCCTCGCGTCTCACCTCCTCTCCTCTCCTCTCCTCTCGTTTTCCCTTCTCTCCTCTCTCTTGCAACCTCTTCCTTCTCCTCTCTCTTCATCTCTCCACCCCCCCCCACCACACACACACACACACACATGCATATTAGGGTAGAACGAGAGGGAAACACATACACATGTCATCAAGATATTAAATATTTCCCTATACAAGCTTTGAGCAAGTGAGAGGGTGTGGTGCAGCAACACTTCTGCTCGGGATGGCTGGGAGTCGGAGCAAAGCCTCCGAACAACCCCCCAACCACTACACCCCCAGCCTACACCCCCATCACCACCACCACCACCACCACTACACCCCCAGCACCACCACTACACCCCCAGCACCACCACCACCACCACTACACCCCCAGCACCACCACCACTACACACCCAGCACCACCACCACCACTACACCACCACCACTACACCCCCACGATTTCATTTAACCCGTCAGCGTGTGTCTGGTGATTCAGAGTGATTTTTCTTCATTGGCGCTCCGCGGGCGATGACTGGCAGGCAGACGGGGCCCTGGAGCAGCGATGTGGCGTCTGACCTAGTTTTCCCTCCCCTCTGTTGTTTGTGGCATTTTCATCCGTCGCTGCCTCCATGCGTCCTCACCATCTGTGTAGGAGACAGCCTTTGTGTTTCCTCACCTGTGCTCCTGCATACATATCTATTCACACACTGAAAACCACCATTTTTGTTTCGAAATACATGTACGCACACAAGCAGATGTGATGACAATATCCTCGGATTCCCCAAATAATCAACAAACTATAAATATTAATTTAACAGATATTCATGAGAATAGCAATCCAATACCATGCCACAAAACCTTTAGAACCCTGGGCAGAGGCTCTTAATGGCACACTCAGTCACACACTGATATGCAAACGTGCAATGGCACACTTAATTACACACTGATATGCAAACGTGCTTATCTGAACTGTAGTAATGAATAGCAGCCAGGTTATTGACAAGTGAAAAAGTCATTTATACATATCAACACATACACTAGCACTGTATGACCTACAGTAGCTTGCCATACATCCCATGTTCACTTCTGAACTTGCCTTATATCCAACCAGTGTTGTAATGTAACGGAGTACAAATACTTCGTTACTGTACTTAAGTAGAAATTTCACATATCTGTACTTTACTTCGCTATTTAAATTTGTGCCAACTTTCACTTTTACTCCACTACATTTCCTAGATAAAATGTATACTTTTATTCTGTTATATTTCCACTAAGCATCTTCGTTACTCGTTATTAAAACATAAAATTAGAAGAAATGTGTGCAACTGCAATAAGGGAGGTTTGGCGAATCACTGCTCCTAGATTGCATTACCCACTCTCCGCACGCTGCGCGCTCTATTTCAGCGCTTGTTTGTTGCTAAAGGAGGAGGACGCACAACTGAAACCGCCATGGAAGCACGAGCACCTACTGGAGGACCTCCCGTTATCATAGACGACCACCCCGACGATAGTGGTGAACTTGGTGAACGAATAGTGGTCGTATTTGCAAGAAATGTTTCTGCACATTGGGAGCTTTCTGTGAAGCTGAACACTCTGCTACCTGCCTCAGCGGCCTGTGAAAGGCTATTTAGCATCTCAGGACTTGTCTTCAGTCCAAGACTGAATCAGGCCCGGGGTGGACAATCGGGAGAATTCCCGGTGGGCCGCTTCACTTTTGGGCCGGTCGAGGAAAGCAATATTGACATTTGTCACGTTAGTCTATCTTTTCTTAAAGTAGGACACGTTCCGCATTCTGTGCTTGACACCAATGCAATGCCTCTGCATGGGTTGTAGCCTACGTGAGGGAGTTCTCCCCTCCCAAAGAGTTGGTTGGGTCTTTTCCAAAAAATTTTCTCAGATGCGGATAGCCGAGCCGGTCCTACAGTAAACACAAGCGTCAGTAAGGATGGATGGTAGAAAGAGGCCAGGAGAGACTGAGCAGCAGATCAACCAGTCGACCACTGAAAATGATGAGCCCGAAATTAGTGATGAGGAGGCCATGACTACAGGGACAAGTAAAGAGGATAAATTAAAGTTATTTAATGTAAGAAAGAGCAATTACCCTACATGATAAACCTATATGCCTTGTTTGCTCAGAAGAGGGTGTAGTAAAGGAGTAGGCTAAATCACCAAACAACAATATAGCCTACCCATGCAAAAAACATGTAGCCTAAACATTAGTTCAATATGCTTCTTTGTGGAAGCGTGGGATAAGCTACATTTCAAAGGCTTTCTTTCTTTCTTTCTGTTTTTGTTAACTTGTGGAATAGTGGAATATTTTTTGTTAACTTCTCAGTTGAAGTGAATTATTATATTACCTTTACACATTTGTTGAACCATGGTACTAATAAAAACTACAGGATAGTAAGAGCTGAAATTTCCACCACTATGGAAAACGTGGGCCGGTCTTGGGCCTGAAACTCCCGGGCACTGAATTCTGGCAACTTTGAAAACCAGCTTCTTTTGAAGATGAACAGACACCTTTTCAGTTTCAACTAATGACTGGCATATTAGTAGCTGCTGGACATAGGTGGCCTGTGTGTGTGTGAGAGAGAGAGTGAGATAGTGACCCAGGTTGTAGGCTAAGTAAGCCCTAGAAATGCTCATACCACATGACCAAACTGTTCTCCCTACAAGCAGGTCATTTATTTTTTTGAAAGAAATTTTTATTTTTACCTGACCATGGCCTTACCTTTTTACTTTTTACTTTTACTTCAAATACTTAAGTACATTAAATATCAGAAAATTACTTTTGATACTTAAGTACAGTATATATCAGATACTTTAAGACTTTACTTAAGTAATATTCTAAAAAGTAACTTTCACTTCTACCAAAGTCTTTTTCTAGTACGATACTTGTACTTTTACTCAAGCAATTGCTTTCTAGTACTTTATACAACACTGTATCCAACTTGCATTATATCCAGTACAAAAAGCATCCACACATCTTCAAAGAACTACCTTCTAGCATTTGCATCTTTGTGCATTGTTAAATGAGCTGTACTATGACTTGCCATGGGCAAAGAAAGATAAGCCGGCATCATTACTTCATTAAACAACAAGCTGACAGTGACAAATCAGCACTTGGTCCCACATGTTTGAATCCCTCCACACACACGTCCGAGGCAAATGGTCTGCTTGGATACACACAAAGGAAGACAAAAGGAGCACAGTCACTGATACTGTATGACTAATATATTACTAGTTTTGTAATTCAATTAGTGCAGCTACTCTGCACTGTACTGTGCCATAGACCTTGGACCTGTTGTCATCCAAAAATTAATGATGTGCATACAATTAACAGAATTACTTTAGCTTCTCTAGCTCTATTGTTTCATTGTGTCTGTATTTAGTCACACACACACACACACACAAACTACTTGAAATTACTTGAAATTAATACATCTTGAACACTGATCAATGATTAGATCATAACTGTTTACTAAAAGAGCATGATATTAATTGCACTTTTAAGTGTACACAATTTTTTAGTAAAAAGAACATTCCGAGAGAGGAAGAACAACAAAGAAATAAAAATTCTGTTGAAAAAATAGTTTTTATTATTACACGGCTCTGCTCCATTCACTTGATGTCTGGAGGTCTGATAATTCTTATTAACAGACCATTGCTATGTATAACAGACCGCTGTCAAGGGAAATGGGTTTTGTGCTTCTGATTCACGTTTTTTATCTCTCAGCAAGTAGTCCGGTCACTTCTTGCAATGGAACTTTATTTAAAAGTGAAAGCAGACAGTTGATCAGCTGTGTTCTAAAGAACGTCTGATTCAAGTCCAGCGTGTGTTGCAAACTATTTGTTTCTCAGCAAAAGCCACAATGAAACAGTACCAAATAAATGTAAAGAGTAGTTTTTGTTTTGTTTTGGCAAATAAATCCCTTCAGGGTGTAGCAAGACCCCTCCGCTGGCATGTCAGGGTTCGGTACACCCGTTATGGACTTATTTTCCTGATAATCACCGGTGTTCTATACATTATCCCTTACTTACAGTATGTCAACTTTGCTAGAGGTGATATAGGTTACAGTCGAGGGCTTTCACAGAGTTCTGCTAAATGTTCAACACAAGAGACATGGATGAACTCTGCACAACAACATAGCTGGGTCTGGTGTATATTGGTATATATTGGGGCATGTATCTAGTGTCGGCTACCCAGATCTGCTGAGATTACTATTATTATTATTATTATTATTATTTATTTTTTTTTTTTTTGGAAACATGCTGTGCCTATTTAATCACAGTGTGGTGTCAGCATTGATATACCTCCTGGTATTTAGACTATTTAGAGAATGTGAGATAGAGAGTTTCACTGCAATTGTATGAGAGACATGCTGAAGAGAAAGAAGGAAAGAGAGAGACAAATAGAGAGAGAGAGGGAGAGACAGATAGAGATAGAGAGAGAGAGAGGGAGGGAGAGAGAGAGAGGGAGCAAAACAATTTCTCCCACAATCCACAGTGGGGGTTCTTACCTGTTGCAAACTCCAGCTCAAACCAACCAATAGCTCAATGTCACTCTCTGTAATTGCTCCCCGAAAGAGTAAAAGGGTGAAACGATATTATTTCCCTGTCATTGCTCCTCAGCCATGCTTCTCCTTCACCGTTGATATGGAGTGTTGTGCTGTTTTAATTACAAGCCTAAAACCACCATTTCAATTGCCTATGATTTCTTTTATGTAATTTCCCTTTCAATGCTTAGCAGATTGAACGGGCTGTCTTTGAAGCGTTGTCATGGTGTGTTTACACCAAAGTATGCCCATTTTTACCGGACCAAAGAACTTATTTTTGCACAGATAATATAAGCTATAGATTATTTGTGATTTTGAAATAACAATATACAAAGGGAAGCTTGTATGCTATATTCTTATAATCCGAAATGTACTGTCAGCATGCAATGATGCAAAGCATAGCAATCTACTGTAGATGTGAGGACAGTAACCTTACTACAGTGTAGAGTCAGTGATATAGCACTCTTTATTAAAACCTTACATTGTATGTCTGATACATAGACATATGACATATAAAACCAGGCTAATAGTTACACTATTGGTATTACTTTTGGCACACAAAGCACACTGTTAACAAGACACAATTCGTTACTTAAGAAAATGACTTCCACCGTTGGCTCCTAAGTCCACACACATTAATGCCTAAGAGGGCTTCTCATCCTCTAAACCAATCAACTGTTAGGGTCGGAACTATCTGTTTTTTAATTGAAGCGAAAGCCAAAACTCATAAATCATGTTGGGGGCTGGCGTAATTGAAAGGCGAGTGCATTTTTAATGAAGTTGGCAGGCTGTTTCCTGTGCCTGCATGTCAGGGTGATCTGTCATGTCACCATTTTGCCCCCGCCCCCAGCACCAGCCCCTTCATACTAACGTCAGGCTGCGGAAATTGAAGTGGCCCACTCGTCTCTGTTAGACCCTCATTCCCATGTGAGCTCATTTTGCAGTAGTGGAAAAAATGGTTGCGGAGTCTAACATTAACTATGCTGCCTCATCCTGAGCTGAACACATTTGGATTCATCCAAGATATTTTGCATTTCAAGCACATAATAGAATTTGATCAAATCAAGACTGGGAAAGAAAACAACTAAATATCCACTAATAAAAAGCCAACATGATAATTCACAACCCTCCTGTTGTGTTCATTTTATGTTCACTAGTTTTGTGTTCCCGGTAAAAAATGGCCGCTGCATTATGACTTGCTATAAATCCATAGTAACACACATATTATCATCTAATGTTGTGATAGACCTTTGCATCAACTTATGTTCTATTGGACATTACCAGATAGGAACTTCCATTTGCTATTTATTGACCTGAGCTCATGCTAGTCAGAAAGGGGAAAATTCTATTGGGGAAAGGTTCCAGTGGGGGTAGAAGCAAAGAGGGGGAGTGAAGGGGGCTTGTGTGAATGTATGAATGTACAGAAGCACATATACAGTCCATCTGATCAACATGTATGTTCCTGGACTCAATTTTATACACTGGCCATTTTCTCACCCATTCATTTCTAATGGCCGCTCATTTTTGACAGGGAACACAATGGTTGTTCTAAAGTTAAATAAAACACCCAAATTGTTATGAAAATTATCAAAATTTGCTTTGTGTGTTCAGATGCCCTGTGTTAACAAAGTCGTGGAGCCTCACAAATTTGACCAGGGTTAAGTAGAGACAAATAACTCTTAAAATAGTAGCACACTTGGCGTATGTATATGAGTGCTTGTGGGCATTTGTGTATGTGTCAAAGGTTAGTCTAGCATGTGCACATCACTATTCATTGTTTTCTCTACAACACAAACATTAAGGGCCCGATCATGACAGTCAAAAGGTTTTTTAATCAGTCATATGGGTGTGTTTGGGCCCTATCATGACAGTCAAAAGGTTTTTTAATCAGTCATATGGGTGTGTTTGGGCCCCATCATGACAGTCAAAAGCGCATCGTCACTCGTCAAAAGCTTATTCAAATTTAGTAGGATGTCCAGTCCACATTGGGAGAGTTTTCGTTATCGTCGCATGGCGCAACAAGGTGTTCCTAGGTTTTTTAATCAGTCATATGGGTGTGTTTGGGGCGTATAACATCATTTAAACCAATGAGTGACATCTGTCATTCCCTTTACCGGCGCAAAGCGCGATGTCAAATAAATGCATCGGTATTTCGACATTCAACGGCACATTTGAAGGAGGATGCTTGCGAGACCGTATGGAATAGTCATTCCACTAAACCATGCTTTACTAAAACCTAGCATAACCTTCACACATTTGCACTGTATTATTTGAACTTATTGGCAAAGTGAAACTACTGTATCTTCACCATGGTGTCAGTCAACGACAAGACAGTTATATGCAGTTACTTTCACTATTGACTGACAATGGGTTACCATCGAAAACATAGGATGGAAAAAGCAACACTTACCCTAATATTGCTCAAATGACTGAATAAAAAAAAACATTAATCCTGCAGAGGAGTTGCGAATGTAACAAGGTGATACATAGGAAGGGCCAAGGGGCCAATCACAGTAGCCTACCCTAAACCCTAAAGCCTAATGCGTCAGGGAATCTTTAAGAGCTTGTACCGCTTTCAGGTTCGTAACTACACGGTGGAGACAAAGGTTGGGAAGTGGAGATCTGAGGGTGGCAGTTATGGAAGTCCACACAAATATCATGCAAACATCATAAAAGGTTCACCTGTTACACAGCAAAGGCACACAGCAAAGATATAAGCAGCACCTAGAAACACCACATGTGTGCTTAGACTAGACCTCCCTCAGAGCCACCTCCCTACTAAATAAACATAAACGTCACACAAACAAAAGGACAAGACAAGCAAAACAAAAACCAAACATAAAAAATAACCAAAGGAAAACCAAGACAAGACGGCAGCACGACCCATGTTCCCCATCAGCATGACTGTGCTGCCTAAAAGAACAGAACACAGAAGATTAAACAATGAAAACACCACAATATACATAACATAAAACCACAAATGTTTATGGGGGAGACCGCATACCTGACGGTAGCAGACAGGGGCTACACCAGTGGCGTCTACATTGCTACTGGCTGCTGCCCCTCTTAAGTAGCGCTCCACTGGTGCCAGATTGATTAAATGCCTATGCCCCGCCCCCTTCATTAGTACTTGCAGGTGCTATGGGGAAATAGCAGGCAGAGAAGGTCTACCTGCTACAATCATATCTTGTGACAGTGCGTCTTCAGCTGTGCTCCATACGTGTCTCTCGCCTCTCCCCTAATCACTTTTAACCGTCATTACCAATTTGCAAATGATGGTGAATAACTACTCATCATGAGATGTACAGTATTTACAGTATATCTTTATTCTAACTATGTCTTTATTCTAAATATGTTTCCCATTGTAATCGTGCAATTTGTTATGTTTTGCATGGACGTGCGCTGGTGTGCATTAATGGATGATAGAAGGATGGTGCCTTGTGCACCCGCCAATATGACTGTTGACAATGCGCTCTTAAAATAACATATAAACAACTCGCAATAGACTTCAGACCAGGTGTACAATAGTGATTTTTAGACAATGCGCTAAGCCCCTAGGCGCATTGTTTAAAAAATAAACGTCCAAAATAAGGAATTCAACTTAGTTTTACGCCATGCGCCAGGGTGCAAAATAAAGCCCTAACTCTTTGTCCTTCACTTACAACTTCAGAGATACTGTACATCCAACTTCTAATTCACTGTAACTTATATTACCGGGTCTATTATATGGCCGTCTGCATTGTCCCAAGTGCTGCGAATACTCTGAAACAGACTTCTGAACTTGCGCTGAGCCTGATAGGGGTGCGTGGAACTTGCTCAGATAGTCAGAAACACAAACATGTGTTTGTGGAGCAGAGTGCTGTGTGACGCTCCCATCTGTTTGCCTGTGTCTGCAGATGGTATGATGCAGAAACAGAGTCATTACCCCCACACACACACACACATAATGCTCTTAGCTGGCTATCCTCTGACTAGCTCATGCAAATATGACATTTATGCAGTGTGAGGGCAAGGGAGTTTTGAATGGATTTCTGGACACTTGGAAAAATGAAAGTGAAATTGCACTTGGCGTGAGCCATTGTGGCTGGCGGACTGTTGGTTTCATTTCTCCTCCCTCTCTAACCTTTCTATCTGCCTTATTCTTTCAAATAAAAACTCAAATGACACACACACACACACACACAGACACACACACAAAGGGCCACACGCCTGTGATTCTCCATGAAAGTAAACCGGGGTCATTCACGGCCACTGTTCAGTCGTATGTGAAGTATTTAATATGAGAATGTTTTAGTCTCTCTCCTCTTTCATTCATCAATAACTAGGTAATTACCCCAAACTAAAAGACATTTGTTGTGTTGTCACTGGGGGCAGATTTGGAATAGATTTTCATCTGGTCAGGTAACAGCACCACTTCTATGTGCAGGAAATCAGCATAATAAATGAAGGCAGTTAATTCTAGTCAATATCCCACAATGTTTTGCACCAATTACAAAGCGATGCCAAACTCTAAGTGCCTGTGAGCACTGCAATGCTTAGTGGGAGTTCATTGTTTAAACGCTGCGTTTGTACCCTGTTTTATACCTCAAACAAAAAGTGGTGTTTTTCTCCTTTTTTTGTCTAAAAGTTTGCAAAATTAATTTTGAGAGAAATCCATGAATACTCCAAATGTGATGTATAAACTTCCATCTTCCTCAAGCTCCTAAAGCACTTACAGAATTGCATTGGCACTAATTATAGTCTTTTATTAGGCGGTAAGTATCTATTGGTAGCTCCTCAAGAAATACCCTTTTAGCAGCTGTTGAGAGGTTCAGTTCAATGTAAGCATTTCTGTAACCAACACAATTGACCAAAAGGGTGACTATAGTCCCTTTCAACAAGAAAAACAAAAACAATGCTTGAATGTTCTATACGAGAATTTACCATGACGTCACAATAACAATATACATTCTTCCGGGTGGCAAAAGCTGAAGCATTCTCCTTTGGCACTACTAGTAAACAAACCCTTCCATGTCATTTGACCAGGGAAGAGCGATCAAGAAAACAGAGTAAATGGCTTGAATGAATGATTTTCGTCTTGCAGGGTGCTACGGGACTTCTCATTCATATTCATACGGTTATGGGAAGTCCCATTAATATGCAATGAGTCATACGTGTCTCTAGCCATGCTGCGTCCA
Organism: Alosa alosa; assembly: GCF_017589495.1. Classification (NCBI taxonomy): domain Eukaryota; kingdom Metazoa; phylum Chordata; class Actinopteri; order Clupeiformes; family Clupeidae; genus Alosa; species Alosa alosa. The sequence goes on along the minus strand of NC_063202.1, from coordinate 1,581,129 downwards.
CTCTACCCCATAGTTTGAACGAAGTGAAGTGTCAGTCGAAATCAAAGGCGAATGATGAAAATGCTACAGTACGTGAGGTAAATTGCTTGGGGAACCCACTGTCGGCCGTAGCCTAGGCCTAATACATTTCAACAGGTAAGTTAATTCAATAACAGACGTGGTGGATATTCAGACATAGTTAACATGAGAGACTGGCCGGTTGCACAAAACACCTTGTTCAGGTTCCCTTAAAATCTGATTTAAAGCCCCCTTAAAATAAAATCGGCTGCCCAAACCCATTTAAGTAGCCTATTCTACTTCGGTTTCCCTCAAGTATTTAAGGTTTTCTTGCCATCTCCTCTGTAGCATTACTTTTGACGCCGTCCACTAGCTTTAAACTTCACCCACAGGTTCCGCTGGATATTTTTTTTTTCTTTCTGAAGGACATCGATAAAAACCCTACACTTTTTGCTGTATATCTGGCGGCACAAAACCAAACACAACACGTTTTCGTTATTGTTTCAACTTTGATCAACAACAATGTTTTAACTATGTAAGGTCAGTGGAAGCTGCTTGCGTTCTGCCACCCGGAAGGATCTTGGAGCCCATTGTTTACAAACATTCTGAAATGCCGTATTGTTTACAAACATTCTGAAATGCCGTATTGGGTTCCCAATCTACCTCCGCTTCATTAAGATAACATATGGAATGTTAAAACGGAAGCCTTGTGGGAACAACTATGATGCTGATAATTGAACTCTCTTGAAACGGTGAAGATGTCCAACATGCCCACACATGGGCGGGGGCCTGGATCAATAACAAAATCATGTGACATCACACTACCTGCTGGAGTGCTTCTCCATCTCGTACAAACACGCTCATTTGACGCTCATCTGACGCTCATCTGACTCTCACGATGAGTCTCCATTTTCCATTTCTCTTTCATTGCCACGATGAGAAGAACAGACTTCTCTAGCACATGTAAAGCAGGAAAACCCTGTAAATGCTTACAATGGGCATGCATATCACTGGGTTTCCAGTCAGGGGGGGTCATAAAGTTAGCTTGTCAGAGGACCTCTTTCTGATGTTCACTACAGAGGACTTGCATTGTCTACACAACAACAACTCTCATAACAAGTGTCATGTGTGTGCTGAAATCAGACACACCACCTGTTCGGGTGGGACCCAACTGACAGGCAGACTCCCACTATGCTGGTGTGATTCAACCTACTGACACTGAAGCACAGAGAAACCTTGTCTGTTTGTGATATCCAAAGAGATGGGCCAATGTATAAAATCTACTATGTATATAAACACTATTCATGTTTGGTCTTTGATCCTTACAATATGGGCTGCATAGGACCTGATTAAAAGATAAATCCAATTTTTACATGGATCTTGATAGCTAGACGTCGCCGATAGGGAAAAACCCAACATAAATCGGCGCTACCGAACCAAAGTGGCTGCAGCTAATGGCCAGTACTCCCAGTCAGCTTTAATTCTAGGTCTGGAGGCATGTCTAAACATGCCTTTTTTGCCTATTAACAGACTCAAAATGTCATTAAAAGGTCTGTAATATATTAACAGATTCCTTACATGACAAAACGATGCATTTTCTACCCATTAGCTGTGAAGAAACTTTCTAAATTCAAAGTTGGAAGCTGCTTACTTCAGCTGAGGAGCTGGTTTCTTTACTTTTCTCTCTCTCTCTTAACCCACTCACTCACTCTTTCACTCAGGTTTGTATCCAATTCTTCACATTCAGTGTATTTAGGTTTTATTTGCTTTAATCAGCATCCATTATATTTCCTATTGCTACTAATTATTTAATTTACCTGTCAGTGGTTATGGTTCTTAGTAACAATTTGGCTTTCTCCATTACATGTCATTTGGTCTGTACCTGTACCAGTTATGCTTGCCATTTCTTGGTCTTGCTCAACTGAGTGCTTAATTTAGAGCTGATGATTAGCATATTTGGCTTGGTTGCTGACCGTGGTCCTGGAGTGCCAACAGTACTTGGAGATGGTATGTGAGTGATGTCCACTGTCTCCCTCATGGATAAGTGGTGATATGAACTCAGAGAAGCTGAAAAGAAGGAGAGAAGGGAGGAGGCAGGATGGTGGCTTTGTATTAAAGTAGGTAGGTTTAAGGCCTCCTAAAACGTGGAAGTGGGGAGTTAATCAATGTATTGCTACAATAAACATTCAGTAAGGACTTGACATGATATGTTTTGGTCAAATTCTTCATAGTACATAGAAATACAATGGAGTCAGATTAATTGGTTTTAGAAATGTGTGGAGACTGGTTCATAGCACAACGTTGATATTATATTTACTCTTCTTATGCATATGGCTGTCCCACAAACAAAATAAGCCTTCCGGTTCTATGTTTCTTTGGTAATATCAATTCCTGTTACAGTTGTTGTCATGAACATGATCAAATTTCATAGCCTACATATACTTTCAGAAAGAGAGAAATCACACTCAAATGAAACTGTCATGGAGGCGTTAGAACCCTGTGCAAGGTGGAGTTCCAAATCGCATCCCTGTTCCTCTCTTCCTATTTAATACCAGGCTAATAGAGGCTGCAAAATGTGACAGTACAGAAAATGAAGTGATAATGGCAATGAGCGGTGGCTGTTCCTCTCCTCTCTGTGACTGATCCAAGACCTGTGGTGGATGAGGAAGCTATACCATCCACATGGCTCTTAGACCCACAAAAGGACCTGTGGTGGATGAGGAAGCTATACCATCCACATGGCTCTTAGACCCACAAAAGGACCTGTGGTGGATGAGGAAGCTATACCATCCACATGGCTCTTAGACCCACAAAAGGACCTGTGGTGGATGAGGAAGCTACACCATCCACATGGCTCTTAGACCCACAAAAGGCTCAGAAATCTCTGTGCAGCAACGTAGGAGTCACAGGAGACTGACCTTGTCTCACCTCCCACCCCTCCACACTCACCTCACACCCCTCCACACATACATGTTGTCCTTGTTTCACCTCACACCCCTCCACACATACATGTTGTCCTTGCCTATGAGCCCACCCCTCCACACATACATGTTGTCCTTGCCTATGAGCCCACTTCCTCTTGCCCTCTACGAGTGTGAATGACTGCTACAACTACTTGGTTCTCTACATGCATACTGCCTCTGCGCCTCCTGTGCTCGCTGGGCGTCTGTGTCCTGAATGAAAGCTGTCCAACCTGACAAAAGGCCAAATCAAAAGTGACACACAACCTCACATTTGATTGCCAGAGTTAACGAAAGCCAGATGAGAGGCTGATTGAATATGCGTCTTTGTGTCACGATGCAAAATTGACCTCTCTTGATCTAAAGGGTGTGACTGACTCACTCTGTCTCTCCCTGCATACGCGCATATGTGTGTGTGTGTGTGTGTGTGTGTGTGTGTGTGTGTGTTCACTGAACTGATATGTATCAGTATTCCAGTGAGAAAGAGATTAGATCAAATTTAATTGACTGACAGATGAGAATGACACTTCACCTTTGGTCTCATGAGTTTTCTGAACCAGTTGGCTGCAAACAATCTATCTGAAGTAGAACATAGACGTGTTACACAGACATTAAGAAAAGTGCTGTACATACAATTAAATAAATCACTGTGAATTGCTTTAATTGTCACATTAATGCAGAAACAGCTTCTAATGAAGCAGACTAATGTGTGACACAGTAAAAGACATTTAAGGGGGGAAGGAATGACAACAAATATTGAGGCTTTTAGATGTCTGTTTTTATATTTGCACAATTGTGGCCGTCTAACATTGTTGAAATTCCTCCACCAAACCAAAACCAAAGTCATTATCATCAGTTTACAACATGAAAGGAATTGCTTTAAAGTACAATAAGCATCTGTGGGACACTTAATATGAGGTTACATGCATAACACACTGCATTCCTTTGAAGGAATGAAGCTCTCTGGATAGGGTGCCTAATTTCTTTTAGCATCCTCAGAGTCAGGACAAAATATAAATTTATACCAATATAATGCAGTTGTCCTTAGAGGCATGAGGCGTGAATATGAAAAGTTTTTCCTCATAGCTGTTCGGGTTTCCTTTTTCCCCAATTTGCTCATTTTGCGATGACTCTCCCACCCTCTCTCTTTTTTCAGACATAACCACAGCCACACACACGCGCGAACATACACACACACACACATACACACACACACACACACACACACACACACACACATTCACACAAACACACACACACAAAAACACACAGACACACAGAAACACACACAAAAACACACAGACACACACAAACACACACAAAAACACACACACACACACACACACACACACACACACAGGCAGGAGTATCTCTGGAAAGGTCGGGTGGCCTTGTGGCCTGGCTGGCCCCTGTGACACCTGTACACACTGAGTATAGACTAATTAGCCGGGAGGCTGCAATTGCTATGGTAAAGTGAGGGGAAATGGGCTCATTATCACACACAAGACCGCTCTCCGCTCCCCAGGAAAGCAGTCTCATAAAACTATCAAGGGAAAAAAAAACACTATTAAACATAATCATTGGGAAGCAAATAAAAAAAAAAAAACAGCTTAGACACTTTTTGAAGCCTTTGTATGCACACCCTGTTACTTCGTCTGGCAGAGAGACTGGGGCAAAGTTAGCTCAAATGTGAAGACACTTTTTTGGTCCCCTGAGCATTCTATCCCATGACCTTCACAAAAATATCAAAAGAACCCCTGAACCCTTCTGATAATGCTGAATCTGGTTTAGTTAAGGGTACATATGGTTGCAATGCATAGTAAACAGGGATCCTGACATTTTAAGAGAAAGATGTTGAATGATGTTTAAAGGAGAAGTTCGGTGTGATATTGACCTAAAGTGTGTTGAAACATGATACCGAGAGTGAACTTTTGTCTCATAGCTCAACTCGGCTTGTCCCCTGCAATCCGAAATCTGGCGCTAGTTAGCTGACGCTACCAACAGGTTTTCGATGGGGGTGCCTCGGGCATCGGCCTAGCCATGCAAATAAATTACTGTTTGACACCATTTACGAGGCTCAAAGTAGCTCCACACTTCATTGGTAGACTTCCGAGGGCCCTGACATTTAAAACGAGACAGTTGAGAACTTTGAAAAAGCACTGGTTTATTTACATGACAATTTGATAGTACCTTCAGGAAGTTTACCGCTCGCCGCCATCTTAAATTTAGTCACGATAAGTCGAGCGACGAGTACGAATGAACAGGTATGATAAGGGATTAGATTCCATAAATAATTCTGTGGAAATGCATGGATTCCAGTTGCTGCTATTGGAAGCAACTGTAATGCATTTCCACGGAATTATTTTTAAGGTAAAGTTTTGTTTATTATTATTATCATATCTTTGTATCAAAAATACAAAGAGTAAGTCTGAGCACACAGTGATAGTGGTGTAGATGGGTGTGTCTTTACCGTGACAGCCAGGGCACCATGATTCACATTTCAGATGAAGAATATGTCAAGGATTCATACAAAATCATACTTGACCTTTAAGTCTGTGACAGTTACAACAGTTGAGCAAACTCACCAAGTGCCAAGCGGAGAACAGTGATGAAGTGTTGGGAGAAATGTGCAGTGGTAAAATGGATCTGGGATGCACATTTACTGAGTGTTGTTTTCAAGTGAAGTACGTCTTCATATTTGCACTCAGATTTGTCAAATACCTTTTCAATGTCAAATTGAAATGTCCATTCGATCAACAACACCTTGTTTGTTAGAACATAACCCACCACAAAATGTTCCTCTGGTTTTGTATAACTTAACCTGCTCTACCAGGGTGTTATCCAATTTATTTCAACTTCAGTGTCATGCAATATAGCAGTTCCATAAGAGGAAAAAGCAAGGAGGTGGACCATTCACAAACCTGTCTGACTGGTGTTGAAACGGAATGAATGAGCCAAGGTTGTGGCCTTATCCATATCAAAGAATTATATTACAGCCTTTTTGATCAAAACCATGAACTGTTATGCTCTAAAAGCAATTACGTATTCAAGGCCTGTGAGTTTTTTTGAATATGCAATGTGCACCAAGGACCTCTGCATTGTATCAGTCATGATATAAATATTGTCAAAATGGTTGTTATCAATTTATTACATGGTTATGACTGTGTTACAAGATGAAGGCACAATCAGATGTGGGTTCTGCTACTTCAGTCAAGCTATAAATTAAGGAAGCAAACCATTGAATCAACAAAAAGTTGACAATGCATTATCCCTTACATACTTTATACTATATTTGAAATAGCATCATTCACAATAAAGGCTGTGTTGTTTCAGTGAGTGCAAACAATTTAATTCACTTGCTGCTTACACGATGGACATACAGTATCCTGAACTATGTGCACACATCACTTTGAACCAGGTCATGACTGTAGATACGTATAGTGTTCACCTCCCCTCCCCCACCGGTCAGGACACATAGCGTGTTTCCATCTAACTTTCTAATGCGCATTTAATCTATTTGAATAAGAAATCCCAGTTGGAAACACGTGAAATGCGCATCAAAAATCCTAATGCGCATCTATATTTGATTCGCTAGAGGGGGGTGGATTAACTCTCGATGCGCATAAGGTATAATGCGAATAAAGTTGATGGAAACAGTTTATTCGCATTGTGTGACGTAACCTTCAGAGAATCTCAACAATCTCTGGCGCTTCCCTATAACATTAGGCAACTTGATGTGTTCTCTTCCTTGTTTCTGTAGAATAAAACAAACTGAATACACACATTGGTGCACAGTTGTTTTGCTGACGCTAAAGTTTTCGCTAACAACTCGATCGGCACACATCGCAAGTTTATACAACTAGTGCAGTGCCCGTTCAAACATGCCATTCCTGTAGAAAACCTGTAGCCCGATTACATGCCCGCAGGTATGCCTGCTTTAACAATAGGATGATAGGGAAAAACATCATTCCAGCTAAGCATTCAATAATGTATACACTGAATATCATAATATATTAGCCTATAATTAATGTGCAGTAAGCAGAATTTAGGCATGACTGCATGTGATTTCTACAGATCAGAATGGCATAACAAATGTTTTGAGTTAAGGCTATAGGCCTAGCTTATTGCATAACTTTCCTGATGACAAGTATTTTGTGATCGTTTGACATTTGCAACGATGTGACTCAAAAGCAGTGATTAATAGCATAAGTGACGTTTCTCTGTCTGCCACTTGTTGTCTAGCTGTGTGGCACGTCTTCTGAAACGTCAGACCATTACGCACACGCATCAGCGAACACCGCAGCAATATTAGATGCGGTGATGAGCGAAATCCTGTCGCCGCACATTTAAAAAAATTTGGGCACAACATCAGTACCCTGCGTTACATGGGCATAGAGAAGGCTGAAAAGACCCCCTAGAGAGGGAAACCACGAACGACGACTTTTACAACGTGAATCATATCACATACACATCAAACCCTTTTTATAGACAGTGTTGTTCCTCACATGCATTGTGCTTCCTTGACCCCTTTGTTTCTTCTAGACTATTTCTTTGCTATATATTGCAATTGGATTGGGTAGCCCAGGACATGGATTTCAGTATTGCTATGAGATGTATTATTTTTATCATTTTTTTGTTTGTTTATATTTGTTGATGGTGTGGGGATGACCCTTGCAAACAGATGTGGGTTACCGAATATGCATAAGTTTACATTGTTTACAGTGTGACTCGTTTTTTATGTGACTTGTCCCACCTCTTTGCATGACGTTTAGATGGGATGTTAGACTCCACCCAGTCCTCTACAATGGCTATATATACCCTTACCCTGCATCTGTTCTGGTTTACACCTGATGAAGACCTGAGTGGTCGAAACGTTGTGTATCATAAAAAAAAAACGTGTATCTTAAAATTTAGGCCCGACAAGACCCGAGCCCCACAGAAATCAGCCCGAGCCCTGACCGAGCCCGAGACTGACAGCTTTTTAAAAGCCCGAACCCGTTTACAGCCCGACATTATTCAAATGTCCGCACGCACGCAGCTCTTTTGCCTTTTGTCAAGAATGAGTAACATTTGACATCATTTATTCATGACTAACGTAGCCTAGGCCAGTGTTTCTCAAAGTGTGGTCCGGGGACCACTGGTGGTCCGCAAGCTATCCCAAGTGGTCCGCGAGCAGACGTGGTAAAATATAATATAGATGAGTTGTTTGCAATATTGAACCAACTTGTATATAAATCCAAACAGTTCTGCAACACTGTCTATGTAAGATATGCCAGTTTAAATCATATGAATCCTCTGACACAATAAGCAAAGTGCAAAGACAATAAGCAAGGTGGATCAGTGAGTAGGCCTATTGTGTAGGCTAATATATTGTTGAAGTAAGTCTAATCTTTTTTTTTTTTTAGCTAGGTGGCCCGTGCATTTCTTTTTTATTGGTTAAGTGGTCCTTCGTCTGAAAAAGTTTGAGAAACACTGGCCTAGGCCACTTCGAAGTTGGAACAAAGAAATGAAATAGCCCAAGTCCTCTCAGCATTCTGAAGTTTGCGGGAACCCTCCCATACGCAGCCCCAACATTAAATAGTTCTTGCTCCAGCTTTTCAAACCCCTCGCCATTTACGATATTAAAAGGCCTAATGTCTTTACAGCGAAAGCTGACACACTTCTTCTCCATAACCATTTGTTTCACCTTTGCAGGGTTTGATTTTGTTGCTGTAGCCTAACAAATGATGTGATCCTGATGGGCACTTGCAGCTTTGATCAACATGCCTTATCAGCGACGAATTCCCTGTCGTTCCGAATGTTGCATCCTTTGGATTTTACATAACCACTGGCTCATTATTCTCATTATGCACATGATCAAAACTTTTCCACACCTCAGACTTTGCTTTCTTTGCCGGTGCAACTAAAACGCCAGTCACAAGAGGCCACCCTCTGTTTCACCTCCCAAGCATCCATTTCTGCATCTTTCTCGCAGCTAATAGAAACGCATCACCTGACCGCTCATTTAGCCTACCGCCAAGCCCGAGCCCAGCCAGAGCCCGCGTGAAATGATAGAAATGAAGCTCTACAGTGAAGTGCCAAATTTGACAAAAAAACTGCCGAGACCTTGGTCGTTCCCAAGTGTATGGCGGTCTCCGGCGATGGGAAGCTGCCAACACCCGATTGCGCAATATAAACATTCTCCGCCTTCTCCTTCTAATCGATATTAAACAAAATATTTTCAAAATGAAGGACTGAATTAGGGCTAGGGCTTAGGCTATTCCGACCGCAGAGAGGAGGGCGTCCATTTCACTCAACGTAGCAGAGAGGAGGGCGTCCATTTCACTCAACGTAGGCAAAGTGTCCCAAAATACTTAGAATCAATAGGTGTTGGAAACGCTGACTAATGCACATTTTATTTACGCGCATTACCACAGATGCGCATCACTAATTCGCATGAGTTGGATGGAAACGCGCTAATTGTTCCTACAATACTGGCAGACGAAAGAGCCCTTCAGGAACAGCAGAGCATCAAAGGTTGCAGTTTGAGGGCCAGCTCTGTGTCAGGAACTCAGATTTAATTCCCTTTCACATAGTCTGGGCAGCACTTTCCCTCTCAGACAGATTCTTGTTTCAATGAAGTGCATTGCAGTTAATAACCTGAAATATACAACTCCATCATTTAAAATATAAATCTCAACCTCTTTTATTCATTCCTCAAGATTACAATGACAACTGTTTGTCTGTTTAGTGTTTTTCGGCATGAATGAACTCATCGAACCTTTTTAGCTTCCATTCGATACAGGCCGATGTGCTAGATTGCCAGGATGGAGCAGAGACAAATAGACCAAAGTGGCTTGAGCAACAAAGTTCAACTTGCTCCATGTTCAAAAGTAGACTTAATGGACTCCCAAATGTGCTGATTCACACAAGAACAGGCCACAAGAAGCCAGGATTTCTGATGTTCCCTGGATGTGCACTTTCCTGAGTATGGCCCTTGTTGGGATGAACACATTATCTGCTTTCTACAAAGGCACGCTTGCAAGTGGGAAAAAAGTGACATCGCACTTTGTTCCATTAAAGGAAGTATACACAGTTAAATAATGTATGCCATTGGATGTCACTCTGTTAATTTTGCAGAGCACAAAAATGACAAAACAAGCCTAAAAGGTACTCAAACATGACCTTAGACCGCAACCAGCCCAGTGAAGCGCGGAATCTCTTGTACTTGGATGGGTGAAGGGCCGCGTCACCACGTTTGCAGTGATTCAGAAATGGCACTCTGCCACTCTAGAGATATAAGGACATAATGGCTAATCCCCTACGGGTCCCCTGGAACAAATGCTCCAAGCCTCTCTTCTTTTATTTAATATTTAATTGGCTGGTTGTGTCAGGAAGAGGGAAGTGACAAGTCTGGCCAGTTTTCTCTGTACTTCAGCAAACTCCATTCCTGTCTTATGTGATGTATAATGGTGGCTCTCAGAGCGCAGACACACTTGTAGCCTTTCAGTAAAGATAGGTGGATGATAGAGGCCTCTTACCTTGTAAAAAAGAACATGCCCTTAAGCTGCACTTTTCTGTGTCCAACAGAGTACTTCTGTATATTTCATGAGCAACTGAAAGTCTCAGACAACTTTTGGCATAAATATGTAAGGTATAATGTATATTCTGTCGGTCTAAATCCTGACAGGGTGAACAGATTACAGAACCACGAAGCACAGTGGTGGACTATACATTGAAATACAAGAAATTTCACACAATGTGTCTTTTTTAAATATGTTGTATTTGTTTTGTGACTTAATTGTATAGTTGTAAACAAACAAAAAAAGTTTTAGGTGTTTATGTTTACTCTATAACCTTCAGTTTCAATAGTGTTTTGTCGCAATAAGTTAATTGACCACTTGTGGAATGATATATGATTGTTTTGCAGTTGTTAATATAAAGAAATATCAGACCTCCAAATACGGCTCATTGAATTAAATGGAGCTTTTCTGTAGCTATGGTTACACATTTCAGGCTAATCGCTTTGGCATCTTCCACAGAAATTCTAAATTTCCACTGATGCCCTGACCTTGTCTGACAGCTCATCCTCCATTTACCCTTTATAATCTACTCTTTGCAGCTTACTACAATGGTGTTCTAAAGAATCAATTTAGAGCTACAATAAGGAGGTATCTTCTTTTCTACAAGCCAAAAGTGTTTGAGGGGCATGGAGATAAGTGCTTCTGTGGGTGCCAAGGGCTTACACATGGTGGCCTTAACTTCACTGTCAAGGGTTTTACCAGCACATTGTTGAGTTTCCATCAAATCTCAAGGTATGGCAGGGTCAAATCTCAAAGATCAGAAAGAATGATTCACAGAGAGAAACAAAAGAGTAGTGAAGTGTATTAAACTGCACAGAACAGGTCAGCCCCAGAAACCAAGAAGTAAAAACTAACCATGTCTTTAAAACTGCACTCTTCTTTTAATTTCTACTCCAAATCTCCAGATGAAGATTCAATAATACCTCTTCAATAGTACTCTCAGCCATCAAAATACATAGAGTTGTTGAATTATCCTCATTGTTTGCATGTATGCATGTGAGAGAGAGCTAGAGATTTGCAAACTAATTGCCCAGACATACAGTACATCTTCCAGAGTGGTCGTTCTCTCGGCCTAGGAATATTAGTGCAGAAAAAAAACGACAGAGGTGATGGGAGCTCCTTATTTGGGATGACAGGGTAATGAGCTGCGAGACAGAGCTGAGTTTTATTTATTGGGCGACACACTGGGCGACACACTCATCGGCCCCTCACCAAGGCTCGGAGGAAATGCATTTGGCGGAGCCCAATGCCGTGGCAGGGGTGCCCCTCCCCTTATGATGGCGAGACGTTTTGTGACACAGTAATTGGATACCATGGCATTTCCATTTGCCCTCTGCAAATTGTCTTCTGCCAGGGCATTCGTTTTACTCTATCGGTGGACCAAAAAGAACAAAAAAAGAAAAAAAGAAAGGAAAAAAGAGGGGTGCAAAAATATGGTGTGAAGGTAATGATCCCCCGGCGTGCTGCTGTGGCTGTTTAAAAACTGGAAGGGGAAGATGGAAGAATATCTAAATATATTAAGAAAAAAAGCATCTGGAAGGAACTTGGGCTTTCTTCCTCTATTCATTCTTCCCCAAACAGTGCAGCTACAAAGCCGTTCCATCACACAAGAACGAAAGAAAAAAAGAAAGAAAGAAAAAAGAGAAGTAGGTGTGAGCAGGCCACCCTAAATATACATGTTCCCTTTGTTCCCAAAAAAGGGTCTCTCTGGAGGAGCCGGAGACTGAGCCATTAGTACTACAGAGATACCTTATCAGCAGCGGCAGCGCGAGCCAGGCCGTGGGGCCCGAGACCGCCTCCACCAGAGGTGCTGACTCCTCACCTCCAGAGAATAGCTTTTGGACACATTCGTCTGTCTCCTAAGCACCTCTGCAGTCCCTGGCAGACAGCCAGCAGCATCTGTCACCAGTTCTCCCCACTGGACTCCTGTCCCTGTTACATGCTTGGACCAGCTAGTGATTATTAAACCTATTTAAAACCTAAGACAACCATCTAAATATAGTACAAATAATAAAAATATAATAATATTTTTTTATATGTGTTTTTTCCCCCAATAAATGAATAAATATGATTGCTTTGGCATGATCCAGGCCATGGGGATGTACAGTATGGTCAATTAGAGGGTGATTCATTGTGCTACCCTTACCGTCCACCCATTTCTCGATCTCAACACCTCCTGTCCTTGATTACGTCTCTTCCTCTGTCTCGGAGTCTCTGTACCCAGCAGCCTGCTCTCTATCCCATCAACACCTCCCCCCACAACTCCTCTTCTCTCTCTGCCCTCTCTTCATCTTATCTCTCTAATGCTGCTGCGTCGCTCAGCACTCTTGCTCTCGTGCAGTCTTTTTTAGGAAAGAGGGCCAACATTAACTGGTCCCTGCAGAAATGTGAACGGTATCTCATAGGTCTTCATAAGGCTGTAGTTACTGCATCCAAACAGCCAAACAGCCTTGCGTCCCCTAGCAAACGATCAAGGTCATTGCTCGAAGCCAGTACCACCTTAATTTAGCCAGCTTGTTGTGGTGATAACCGAGACAAATTTGGCAGGGAGGTTAATAGTGTCCTCTCTTGTGGGATTTTACAGAGTAATTAAAACAGCATTTCAATAAAATATCAGTTTTATTGTGTTTCCTCCCCCCGTTTTGGTGTTTTCACACTCCTGGTGCCTTTGATTCTGTGTGTCCGGCTCAACGATAATGGCCTGTGAAGGTTGTTAGCATCGTCTTGCAGGGTGTAGGGTGAATGTTTACTGAGGCAGAACTCCTGTGTACTCTCCGGCATCCTGTAATATTTATCCCTGTCTGTCTCTGAACATAGGCAAAGCATATCCCTGGGAAACACACAGACCGCTCAATTATGTACATCTCAAATCTAACACGAATATGAAACAGGCATGAAGGGCGAGACTAGGGATGAAAACAGAGGTATAATTCGGGGAATTTGAAGGGCAGGCTTGCATCAATTGATGGGAATAAGTAACTGCGATAAAAGGGGTAATTGATGCCATGTCTAAACCTGTTATTGACTTCAAAACACACACAATTCAGCATCATCTTAATAGGGGCAGCAAGAAAGGTCAGGAAAACATTCTGTGTGTATTAACTCATTACACTGTATAGTGCAGTATAGAAACATAAAAATCCATTAAAAGTGAAACTATTACAAAAGGAAGCCTTTTTTTCAGTCTACTCTTGGTTAACACTGATGGCGTAACGTTAGCAGATGATAAACAATGTTCTACATCTGTAATGATAAAACATTCTCCCCTCAGAAATCGGAGCGTATACTGCAATACCACAACTTATTAAATAACTGCACAGTAATTGCATCCACCTTGTGGGAATTAATGCAATCTCCTTTCATTACATTTGAATTATCTTCGTCTGGTACCTGTTAACTGCTGTTCCTTGGACAGAGAAATAAAGATGCAAGCTGGAGCAGGAACAGATAGACTGTGGTTACCACAGCAAAAAAAAAAAATTCCCAGACAATAAACCACAACACAACACATCTTTTGTGTGATGCTTAATGTCAGAGAGGAATGTTTTATTACAGTTATAGTTTATAGACTTAATACCTTAAACAATAACAATAATAATTGATGCATATTAACACAAAATTATCATATCAAAGCCTTTAGGACAGTTCACATGGGAAAGCCACATGCAGTATAATAAGCTCTGCCATATAACCTGTCATACACATTGCACCTTCACTGCACATCTCTGTAGAGTGTCAGTATATATACTATTAATATACACATTACCCACAAATTATTGTCTGATCAAGAACAGATCAGAATGTGAAGTCAAGTGCTGTATATGAAAGAAGCACCACCCTAGATATGACTCTGGGGTGGATTTGGGTGCAGAGCTGCAGGCTTTGCGCTGCACTGGGATCAGATCCGTACCAGAGTCCGCTCCTGTGTAAAAAATAAAAAATGGCAACCTTTACCACGCAGTTCCGGATGTGTGGAATTGACCACGCTGATGCGCAGCACCAGGGAGGCCTCTTACGATGACCATCCATCATGACGACAGCTGGAGAGAGTCGGAGGAGAGGCTGGGTGCTCTGCTTTGGTCATGTGCACAAACCGCAGTCACTCTGATAGAAATCAGCTGGGGAAAAGTAGTGAGACGACTGACTTCGGCACCCATATTCCTCACACTACCCCTCACCCGCCACCGTGAATATTAATCACATTTCATAAGTCCAATTTTGAATATATCAGTGCAGAGATGGCAGAATGTCTATGGCATATCAGATAGCGGTTGTGGAATTGGCTTGTGAGACTAAAAACTAATTTTGAAATTAGACTACAGCACCGCAGCGTGCCAGTTTCATGCAGTTCCCCATGCGTTGCTTGCTATGGCTGTTTTCTATAGGCACATGCGTTGCTTGCTATGGCTGTTTTCTATAGGCACATGCGTGTGTTGTGATTCATTTGTCATGCTGGTTATATCCCCTATGGGATCGCTGTGTTTTTGTTTGTTTGTTTGTTTGTAATTCTCTGGAAAGATGCTAAACTGACCCACATAGCACACCGTTGGTACAACAGCATGACTGACTAAATGAGCATTTTTTAAAAAAAAAGATGCCAGCCATATTTATGTGAGACAGTTACACTGCATTTCCCTGCAATCTCCATACTAGTTCCCTAATGGACTCCTTTTTTATTGCATGGCCTCAGCCATGGCCAGGGGGAGATAAGACATACGCTGACATCCGCTCGGCCACTTCAAGCGGGGACGCTTCAGCTGCTAATAGGAGCCACGTGGCTCTCTGCGGATCTGGCCCGCTCCCCCCATGCTGCGTAAAAGATGGCTGCTGTCACCATTAGCTTGCGCAACTCCTCTGCAGAGCCCTCAGACCCCAGCAAGGGCAGGAGCGGTGACAGCAGTCTGACTTTGGTGCACTTCGGGCCCCCACCAAGCCCTAAGTCTCCCACATCAATACTGGCTGTCACCCTCGCGGTGAGGTGCCCCGGGACGAGGCCGCGGCTCTGCTTGTCTGCCAGGGATTTCGTTTAGAGAAAAGGAGAAGATGAATTGGACAGGTGGTAGAATAATGCCCGCTCCTGGATGTGTAAAATATTGGTTAGGCCCATCTTTTGTGCTATATTTGTGAGATGCCTTGTGCTGCAACTCACAAGAAGCTGTGAAAAAGACAGGGGAGGATGAAGGGCAGAAAGGAAGAAGGAAAAAATAACTTTTTTGATCACACGTTACAAAAATGTTCCCATTCAAGAGGGTCAACTCAGACATGACTGGCATACGAGCAGAAAAGTTAGCCATCCTACTCTTTCCCCTCACCTCTGTCTCCCCAGCTCTGAAGAAATATCTATTCATATATATATATATATATATATATAAATATATATTCATATATAAATATTTATATATTATATATATATTATATCTCCCATTCCTACTACTTGTTCCAAAGGTAACTTTGACAAAGAACAGCTTTTGGACATTATTTATCTCCCCTTTTCTGACTTTAGAACATCAAGGCTTTCTGGAAATGAAATATGCCAAGGAACACGCTGTCAGAGCTGAAAATATGGTCTCTCCAGGTGACCTGCTCGAAGAGCCTGTTGTTTATGGCCCAGCATTTCATTCCCCAGCATTTTAAGGTGTCAGTGTCGTTAACAGCTCCCTCGTCAAGCATAACAGGAGACTGTGAGAAAATGGACCGTTGAATGAATACACCCATTAATTATACCATGCTGCTTGGTCTGTCAACTTAGATTAATTGGACGGGAAAGGTGTGTAAACAAACTGGAAAACTACTGGAAATACCCCCCAAAATAGCATCAACCAGAAAGGTATTAATATTTTAATGTTTTACATAGCATCTTCTCTGGCCAGGCTTGTTGTGGCTTTGTGCAGGAGACTGAGTGTACATGATCGATGATTCTTGGGCTGTACAGAAACAGTCAGTCAGTTCGGATTTGTGAGAAGTGGGGTCACAGTGTGCGACATGAGTTCACACAAACTCAGCATAAAAAAGGGTGAAGGGGGGGGGGGTCTTCCTAGCTGACAAAACCTCCTGTGTTTTCTTTTTTTTCTTTTGTAGTGAGCTGTGCTATGAAGGATACTTAAAACGATCGCCAAAGGCTACTGTCATACAGGCTGTCTGTGATTCACAGCTCCACTTGGCCTTGCACACAAAAATAGTTGAGTGATGTCTCCAGAAGGCTTGCACACATCTCTGCCAGCGCACTGGTGTTTTCAGCTGAAAGCCTTGAACCTGAATTGTTGCCTGTGGAAATGTAAAATCTCATCTAAATAGTATGTATGTATAAGTATATATACTCTTTTGATCCCGTGAGGGAAATTTGGTCTCTGCATTTATCCCAATCCGTCAATTAGTGAAACACACTCAGCACACAGTGAGGTGAAGCACACACTAATCCCGGCGCAGTGAGCTGCCTGCTACAACAGCGGTGCTTGGGTTACATGGGTTGCACTCAACATTGAGGGAAAGTAAAAACAGCCAAGATGATCTGGTGAGTTTAAATCATGGCACCTCGTCTTCACCAGGATACATCTGTCTTTCATCGCACTGAGTGGTGAGCTATTTTAGAAAGCAGTAAAACACCATCTCTTGCTCTTTATTGTTAGTGATGAGACGGCTTCATTTTGCAGGGTTTCTTCACTGGTGAAGGAAGGTGCCTATTCATAGATAGATAGATAGACAGATCCTTTATTGATCCCCAAGGGGAAATTCAAGGAAGAATTTCACAGAAGAAAGAAGGTGCCTGCTACTGTAGATAACCCCAGTGAAATGATCACAAAGGTTGCTCTGTTGGTGCTGCTGTTTTTGTTGCTTTGGTTGTTTGGTTTTTGGGCATTCAGGTTACTGCCAGCACATGTGATAGCGTGAAGTACAAGCCTTTACGAATCCTGGGAATATAACATATGGCACATTTGTAACTGCCACTATAGTCAAATGTGGATTGTCGTTGTATGCTGTGTCATGTAATGTAACAGAATGCAATGATGTGCAAACCATCACTTCTATTTAATTGAGAATAGCACAAAGACAACATGTCCATTGTTGAATCAGATAATTTATTTATTTTTCTTCTGGAAATATATGTTGTGACGGAGCATGTTTACCACTGTGTTGCATCACCTCTTTTTTAACACAGTCAGTAAACATTTGGGATCTGGGGAGGCCAGTTGCTGCATTCCTGTCTGATGGGATTCCAGCTGCGCAATGGCCCGGGTTCTTCTTTGCCGTGTTTCTCATTTCTACGGCACAAAATGTGTCCAGTCTGGGCCGCAGGCCGGCTATTTTAGCACCTGGCTACTTTGAAGCCATGCTGTTATATTATGTACAGAATTCAAATTGCCATTGTCTCCCTGAAATATTCAAGACCTTCACATGCAGCATATTATGTTGTTTTAAAAATGGTATCGTTCAGCATTACAGTTATGGCCTTTCAAGATGTGCAAGCTGCCCATGCCATACCCCCATACCATTGTGGATGCTGGCTTTTGAACTCTGCTCTGTTACTGATGGCCCTTCTCCTTTTTAGCCTAGAGTCCATGAGTTTCTGCTTTGCGTGGTAGAGTTTTAATCAGTGTTTGTGGATGGACATCTACTGTAGCTGTGTTCGCAGACAATGCTATTTGGATGTTTTCCTGAGCCCATGTAATGATTTTCATTACAGAATGGGGTCTGTTTTAAATGCAGTTCCACCTGAGGGACCGACGATCACGGCCATCAAACATTGCTTTCATCCCTGTCCCTTGCATCTCTGTCCCGTCCATTTCTCTGGTGTACTTTGCTTGCATCATGGACTGTAGATGATGAAATGCTGAAATTCTTTGTAATTTTATGTTGAGGAACATTACCCCCCCCACACACACACACACACACAACCTGGGATGCTCTTTATACTCAATTTAGTTTGCCAATTAACCTAGATAGTTAGAAATGTTTTTCCTTTTTTTTGGCATTACATAATATTTCTAGCCTTTTGTTGGTCTTGTCCCAACTTGCTCTTGTCCCAATGTTGCTAGCATCAAATTCAAGATTAACTTATATTTTTCATACAATGATAACATCTCTCAGATTCAACATTTGATATGTTGTCTATTCTATAACTAAATATGAGTTTAAGTGATTTGCAAATGATCATATTCTGTTTTTATTAACATACACACCATCTCAACTTTTGGATAGTAGATAAGATAAAGGGAATATGTTGGCAATGAGCTTGCTTCACCTTTTTCCTCTAGTTTGGTATTCCTTATGTTTGTCCTGGGTAGGTGATATCCTTACACCCTAAGCAGCTCATATATAGGCTACTCAGCTTGAATGATGAAAGTTGCAGAAAGATGTGTTCTTCTGAGCAAGCTTAACGCCAATAGACCAGCTCTATAGACCATCAATGGTTCGGTTGGCACTACAAAAGCTGCTTACTGAGAAATCTTGGCCAAATGTTTTTGATAACTAGATGTACCGCAGAGCGGTACAAAATATGACCGCCGCCCAGTCCAGCACATTTTTTCCACAAAAATAAATCACACTGAAAGGCCTATTTGATTCGAACTGTCGAACTAAATTGCATT
The DNA here is from genome assembly GCF_017589495.1 of Alosa alosa. NCBI lineage: Eukaryota > Metazoa > Chordata > Actinopteri > Clupeiformes > Clupeidae > Alosa > Alosa alosa. Next base: position 1,562,025 of record NC_063202.1, on the reverse strand, counting down.
ATCCACACTCAATTCTTACTGGTATTTTCTAGACAACAAGTACCAAAACATGATTAGTTCATAGATTTCACATGTAAAATTCATTTTATACAACCCCACCCCCATCTTGCCTGTTCATAATTCTGAGAAATTCTTGAATTTTGTGTATGTGTGCGTGTACATGTTTATGTTTATGTGTGTGTTGTGCATTGTAAGGTAAACCGGATGAGGTCTAGATGGACTTATATGGAGCGTTGTCTGATGATCAATTTTAAACTGCTTTTTTAAACCATTCCCTTTTGCCTTGCTCTTGGTCAGCAAATGGTCAAATGGTCAGCTGTTTGACTTGCGGTTAATATATGGTGCAGTTAACAGTCAGGAAATGATGGCATGCACAGGAAATGATGGCATGCATTTAGAAAATGCAAAGGAGTTTGGCTGAAACCCAGCTATTGTCAATGAAAGTGGCCACAGACCAACAAAATATGGCAATATTGGTAATTATGCAGAATGACATCAGTTAGATAAAGGGACCATGAATAAATAGTGTCAGCTGCTGTCAATTTTGTTGAGTCGTTGCACTAAAATGTGGACGTCCAGAAATGGGCACTGCAAGCGGATTTTTAAGAGAGAACAAGCCAACGCTATTTAGTTATTTTAACACCTGTTAACTAACCCTTTGTGCACATGAATGGAAATAGGCCTATTCTGCCAAACATACATTTTCTTCTTTTGTTTGGGCCACTCATTTACACGCAAACAGCATTTTAGATAACTATAACAGGGAAAGTGAAGATTTTAAACATAACAAAAAGGACAGTTTATGTGCATCCATGTAAAATGGAATCTTTTGGAAACAATGATGGAACAAAAAGCCCAAAAAGTTTGTGAAAATAACTAAAGCAACCAATTACATACTAGACTAAGTGCAAGGCCAGCACCTGAATGGCCTTGTGATATGCAAAGATGGCAAAAGTACTCACTTCCCATACTCAAGTAGAAGTACAAATACTTGTGTTAAAAAATACTCTGGTAAAAGTAGAAGTACTGGTTTAACTTCTTTACTCAAGTAAAAGTAACAAAGTACAGGCTTAGAAATTTACTTAAAGTATAAAAGTAAAAGTAGTCTTATTTTTTATGCCATTTTTATGCAACGGTACCTGGACCACACAAATGTTACTAGAGTGAAAGAGTGCCAGTCTCTCTTTTTAAATCTTCCCATAACCTGTTGGGCCATTTCTAGGCTTTCCCACCCAACATCGCATTTATTCTGATATCTTAGAATGTTAATTGTCATGTACATGTAAGCCATTTTCTTCAACTAGTGAGCCATGTTTGTGTGAACTAGTTAACTACCCAGATAGCAATTTCCTTTGGGCCGGATCCGCATAAAAGCCATTAGATCCGCCTGTAGCGGCGGACATACGGTATCTGACTGTGGGCCAGGTCTGCTCCTGATACAGGTTTCAGCTCTGCTAGCAATGCTGTTTTATCACCGGGTTTACAGATTTGTCCCAGGTCCAATTTCCTTAACTTAACTGGAAGTCAGGAGATGCGTTTAAAATACAAAACACCGATTTGGCCCAAACCTGTGATACGGATATGAGCCGAAGGACCATTTTTTCACAGCAGACCCAGGTGGTAATGATATTAATTAAGGTGCTGATTCTGCTAAATTGACCTTTCCCTACTTCATTGTCAACTGGCTGCTAAAAAGAAAAAAAAAAAGGTATTTTGGAATGGCACAAATTTAGAAACCATGGGGTGCACTATGTTCCCATGGCCACTTCATTTCTACAGTAAGGCTGGAAAAGAAGATATAGTTGGCTCAATATTGATCATATGCTCGTTTCATTATTTTTATTATTACCTAGCAGTGGTAAAAGTAGTCAATTGTTGTTTGTGTCAGATCAAACAGTGCTATGAGACAACCCCATATTCTTGCCACGCATGCAGAAGTCCAAGCAGTAACGTTAATCAAGGATCTTTGGTTTGCTCACTGTCAATCTTTGACATGATTTGCCAGCCTGGACTAGGACAGCCCAACTTTTCAAGATAGGCTCTGCTTTTCTGCTTTTTATCTCTGTTGGTTTATTCAAAGACAACAATAAGCAAGCGAGCGATTGATAACTTTACTGTAAGGTTATACTATTATTTTCCAGCAATATAGGCTAGGCTACTAGCTTAGCTTGAGCAAAACAGCCATCACAATAACTAGCCTATTTTGGTAACAGCTAACGCCAACAGGATCATTGATGATAAAAAACGAGTGTAATTGTGACTTAACCTATTTTCAAAAAGGAATAAATGGCTCATGTTTATTTTTTGTTGTTTCAGATTGACCATGGAGATGACTGAGGAAGACAGCCTGAATATCGATGGGAACAGTGGAATTAACACGACTTAAACTTTGTCTGGGATTGCACTTCTACAGCCAGGTTGTTGAATAAAAAAATAATAAGACACTTATGTGTAAAGTTTTTTTTTACCCCCTTGTGTTTGTAGCCTAGCTTATGTTTATCAGTTGAGCTGTTGGGAAAACGTTACGAACTTTAGCCTGGGTGAACCTATAACGAACCTGTTAGCAAATGTGTAGCAAACAGATTTTTCAGGATAATTAGCCCTAATTACCAATCACATTTCACATGTCAAATAAAGCCGGCTGATGTCTGATAAACGGGTCCGTCCCACACACAATAAGCGGACCCGTATTGCATATGATAAACAGATCTGGAACACGTCAGTAACACAGACTACCATACGGAACTGGGCCAGTCTTAGCCCTTATTGGTACCAGATCCGTCAAAGCGGATCCAGACCAATTTTGGACCGATGTGTTTTGGGCCGGATCAGGTCCATTATGCAGATCCGTGCCGGACGTTGTGGTAGGTGTGGCCCAGTTCCGTCCCAGTGTATGTTTGCTATCTGGGTAGTGAAGGCCAAAATATGCACACTAGTTAACTAGTGGGAGCCAAAATGCTCACTAGTTAACTAGTGAACACATTTTTGGCTTCACTAGTTAACTAGTGAGAGGCAGAAATGTCCACTAGTTAACCAGTGAGGGCAAAATGCATACTAGATAGCTAGATGAAGGCTTTTGGGCCACACTATAGTTAACTAGTGACAGCCAAAAATGTGCACATGTTTACTAGTGAAGGTATATCTCCTCACTAGTTAACTAGTTAGTAGGTCAATGTCACTAGTTAACTAGTGAACCATAAATGGCTTACTAGCTAGCTAGGTGATGGCAGCAGGCTCACTAGTTAACTAGTTGATGCATCCTTTGTCAAAACTAGTTAACTAGTGAGGTCATAAATGTATACTAGTAAACTAGTTCAAGACAAAATTCATACTAGTCAACTAATGGCGCAGAATTCAAATTAGGAGGCGGTGAATTCTGGAAATTGAGGCTTTTTATTGGCTCCCAATGTCCAAATAGATCATGACAACCAATCACAGCGCAGAATTTCACGAAATCCCACCCACAACATTTGCATGTGGCACACAAGTAAACATGCTGGCCAAAGGAACTTTAGCTAGTAAACTAGTGGCTTCAGTGTGACACTTACATGTAAACTAGTGAAGGCAGAACTGCTCACTAGTTAACTAGTGAAGACACAAATGCCCACTAGTTAACTAGTGAGGTCTAAAAAGTGTCACTAGCTTACTAGTGTGCACCAAAACACCCACTAGTGAACTAGTGATGGCAATTTCCATTTCACTAGTTAACTAGTGAGGTGCAAAAAGTGTCACTAGTTTACTAGTGTGCCCCAAAATGCCCACTAGTTAACTAGTGAAGGCCTTTTCAGCCCCACTAGTTAACTAGTGAGATGCCAAAATGGTCACTTGTTAACATGTAAAGGCCAAAATACCCCCTAGTTTACTAGTGAGGGTGTTGTGGGCCTTACTAGTTAAAGGAGAATTCCGGTGTGATATTGACCTAAAGTGTATTGAAACATGAGACCGAGTGTGAACGTATGTCTCATAGCCCATCTCGGGCTTGTCCCCTGCACTCCAAAATCTGGCGCTAGTTAGCCGATGCTACCAACAGCTTTTTCAATAGTGGTGCTTCGGCATCGGGCTAGCCATGCAAATAAATCACTGTTTTACACCCATTTACGAGGCTCAATGTATCTCCACACTTCATTGGTAGACTTCCGAGGGCCCTGACATTTAAAACGAGACATTGAGAACTTTGAAAAAGCACTGGTAGTTTACTTACAAGGCGATTTATACAGACAGTATCTTCCGAAGTTTAGCGTTTGCAGCCATCTTGAATTTAGTCCGCGATAATTCGAACAGCGAGAAAAGAATGAACAGGTATGATAAGGGGATCAGATTCCAAAAAAATAATTCTGTGGAAATGCATGGATTCCAGTTGCTGCTACTGGAAGAAACTGGAATCCATGCATTTCCACTGAATTATTTTTGGAATCTGATCCCTTTATCATACCTGTTGATTCTTACTCGTTGCTCGACTTTGGAGTGCAGGGGACCAGCCGAGATGGGCTATGAGACATACGTTCACACTCGGTATCATGTTTCAATACACTTTAGGTCAATATCACACCGGAATTCTCCTTTAACTAGTGGCATGCATATTTCGTTCACTAGTTAACTAGTTACACCTAAAAACACAAACAAGCTGAGCATTTTTGTCCACTAGTTAACTAGTGGAAGAATTTAAGTCTCACTAGTTTGCATGTGTGGCAGTGAAGCAGCTCACTAGTTAACTAGTGCGCACAAGACACACACTAGTGGCTTTTTTTGGAGCTATCTAGTTCACTTGTAATGCAAAAATTTACTCTTACTAGTTAATTAGTGACGAATTGGCTTTCACTAGTTAACTAGTTGACATGTTTGGCCTTACTAGTTTACTAGTAATGGAACAGGACATGCTCACTAGTTAACTAGTGAGCATATCGGCATTATAATGCCTTTCACTGGCTTATAGAGGGCAGTTTGAGCGTTACATGTTAGCTAGTGAGGACAAAACACTGTCCATAGTGAACTAGCAGGAGAAAAATGCCCCTCAGTTAACTAGTGCAGTGGTTCTCAAATGGGGGTACGCGTACCCCTGGGGGTACGTGAAGGCACTCCAGGGTGTAAGTGCATCAAAAATCACACCCTTTCTTCTCTGTTACATTGCTCCGCAACTCATAGCAGCGAGAAGCCTGTATTGTGTGACAGAGCAGAAGTGGGGCTTTCCAACGAGACCACACACTTGTCTGTACGTTAAAGTATGAAGATTAAAAAAAAATCATGAATTGAAATCAAACCATCATATTTACAGTCTCTGCGTTCACCTGCGCACCCATTACTCTCGTTTGAATTACTCGCAAACCCGTGAACGCATAGATATGGCAAGCATATCAGATGAAAGAAGAGACACAGAGCTACCCATTGGTACCAAGTATGTCGATCCTTCTGGCTTATGAAAACAGACGAAGTGACTGCAAAATAATAATGTCATGTACAAAAACCAACAACACCCCCACTCTCGTTTCAATTACTCGCGGACCTGTCATCGGATAGATATGCCACACATGTCAGATGAAAGAGGAGACACAGAGCTATCATTTGATACCAAGTTCTGGGTTATAAAACAGACAAAGTGACAGCAAAATTATAACTTCATACAGCTCGACTTACCTCACGTTTTTTGTCTGTTTTTGTGGCAAAGCATGTTTATAATCCAACGCTATTGTGTGTTTCTCTGTGGCAAAGAATGTTCATAATCTGGTTTTGAGATCCGAGCAAATTCCTGCATGGCATTCAATTCAAGGCTCACATTGCATCCCAATTTGTTCGACAAAGAAACACCTTTTTTGCCTTTACTTTGTTCATGGCAATGCGGTAAAAAGTTGTAGAGAATCATGAGTGCAGACAGGCACACACAAGCTAACATGTAAACTCGAGTCAAGTCAGGTCAGATCAGTTTGTGTTACAGATATGGAGCGCAGAAAGGTCATTTTTAATCTCTAAATAAAACAAATGGCATTTATTTCTGTAAGGCGCACACCACATATGTCTGTAAATTGCTCAGCCCCAGAGAATCCCTCCACCGTGGCAATGATATTGCCAGATTCAGGACAATCTGCCTTACACACACATGGAATGCATGTAGAGCTATGAGCTTGCTGTGGTAAGATACATGTCAAAATATAAGATTTTTTTATAATACACTTTTTATATTTTAATTCTTTAAAAATAAAAATAAAATCAATGCTAGTACTAATACATGAAATGATGGCAGATCTGGATAGCCTAGTCTCTTCCGGAAATAAAAAAACAATATACAATATGTGTGTGTGGCACTTACAATGACCAGAATAAATCCTTATGAATAAAGGTAGTGAAAATGCCCTAAAAACACCTAGGGTACTAAGGGTTAAAATATACATATATTTAAAAAGTAGAATCCATGCAAAAATACTTAAAAAATAATTATTTAACAAATATTTCAGGAAAATATAAGTTGTATGTGTACCGGCCACGTATGTGTTGTATGTGTATGTGTATATTAGTTCTAAAGTTTAATAAATTAGACACTGATGGCACAGTGCTCTGTTTTAAGTATTTTTTTCTCAACTAAAAATGCTTTGCGCTGGTTAGGGGGTACTTGGCTGAAAAAATATTTCACAGGGGGTACATCACTGAAAAAAGGTTGAGAACCACTGAACTAGTGGGACGTAACATTGGCCACTAGTTAACTAGTGTGCAATGTCGCACTTGCATGCAAATGAAGAAGGCTGAACAAGAATTTTGATTGGTCCATTTAGGACTCAGAAACCTAGAAAACATGGCTGACTTCGTCCAGGCTGTTCTAAGAGCAAACTTTTATAAACTAAGATCGTTTGAGCATAAAAATACGTTTTGATAACATTTCTAGTGACAAATTTATGGTATTGCTGTAATCTTCGTTCAGTTGTGCAATCTTTAGTTTTTCAGTTATTAGTCTGAAAATTGTGATAAAACTGGAGGCATTTACTGGTTGCCTAGCAACAAAACACTTAACACCAACATTGATGATAGCATTGCTGATGTGGCAAGACTAGCTCAGGTGGTTAAGCAGCAGAAGCTCATGTGGGAGACCAGGGTTCAATTCCTAAGAAGTGCATGAAGTTTTTTTTCTTGATCTTTGAGCTTTTAATTACTTTTGAAACCATGTGCAGTTAATGTGTACAATCTTTTGTTTTTCAGTTATTAATCAGAAAAGCGCGACTGAATGGATGCATTTATGTCTGTGGTTGCCTAGCAGCAATAAGAATAATATTAACGTTGATCCCTTGAATCTTTGGTGTGGATCACTAAGAGCTCACTTGTTAAAGCATGGGGTTTCCCTGTTATTATTAAAAACCATTTTGACAGAATATGAGATACTGCATACTGCAGGCTCTGCTTTACTATCTATACTGAAGTAGCGTTGCAGAGCAGTGTGTCACTTTAGCCACTAGGGGCACCCATCAGGACCTGATTGCGAGGCTATGAGTGCTGAGTAGTGAATGAGTGCAAATTCAGTATAGTGTGAATTCAGAGTTGGGAAATGTTTGAGAGTGCTGAGGAGTGAATGTGTGCAAAGTCAGTATAGTGTGAGTTCAGAGTTTGGATGGCCTGGGATAAAAAAACTTCTCCTGAGTCTCTCAGTTCTGGCTTTGTGACTACATAGGCGTCTTCTTGATTTCAGCGGTAGGAATAATCCATTGTTAGGATGAGAAAAGTCCTTCAGAATCTTTTGGGCTCTTAGGAGTACTCTTCTGGAATAGATATCTTGTTAGAGCAGGGAGTTGAGTTCTTATAGTACGTTCAGCTGAGCGCACTACTCTCTGCAGAGTACTACAATCTCTAACTGTGGAGTTCCCATACCAGGTGATGATGCTACCAGTTAGAACACTCTCAACCGCTGAAGTGTAGAAGGCCTTCATGATGGATGTAGACACTTTGAATTTCCTTAGCTGACGAAGGAAGTAGAGTCGTTGTCTGGACTCCTTCAGAACATTTTGAGTGTTAACAGTCCATGTTAAGTCTTCAGTAATGTGGACACCAAGGTATTTAAAACTTGTGACTCTCTCTACAGGTTGCCCGCTGATCATTAGTGGGGTGTAACTGTAGTTCTGCTGCTTCCTTCTGTAATCCACTACCATTTCCTTGATTTTATTGATATTCAGTGTCAAGCTGTTAGATTGACACCACTGTGCCACCTCATCAACCTGATCCAAGTAGAGCTGTTCATTGTTGTTACTAATCAGGCCCAAGATCACTGTGTCATCTGCAAACTTGATGATGGAGGTATGACTACTGTTGGCTTTGCAGTCATGTGTGTAGATGTTGTACAGCAGTGGACTCAAAACACAGCCTTGGGTGCTGATGGTTAATGAGTCAGATGTCAGACCCCCCACTCTAACCACTTGTGAACGGTTGGTGAGGAAGTCAAATATCCAGTGACACAGGGTGGTGTTCAGTCCTAAGGCCTTCATCTTTGTGACCAAGGTGAGAGGTACTATCGTGTTGAATGCTGAACTCAAGTCAATGAACAGCATCCTCACATAATTCCCATTCCCCTCCTCCAGGTGAGTTAAGGTGGTGTGCATGAGGTTTGAGATGGCATCCTCTGTTGACCTATTGGCTCTGTAAGCAAATTAGAGGGGGTCGAAGGAGGCAGGGAGGGATGAGCAGATAATGTTTTTCACAAGCTTCTCAAAACACTTCATCACTGTAGACGTCAGGGCTACTGGGCGGTAGTCATTCAGACATGATGGACTTTTGTTTTTCGGTACTGGAACAATAACAGACTGCTTGAGGCAAGTAGGAACTATCTCTTGAGCCAATGATGTGCTAAAGATATAAGTGAACACAGGAGCTAACTGAGCAGCGCAGGATTTCAAAACCCTGTTAGAAATTCCATCCGGTCCAGCAGCTTTTCTACAATTAACCCTCCTAAAGGCATTGCTCACATCGACCTCAAAGACACAGAAAGGTGCATCCTCATTTGCTTCACATGCTGCAGCTAGTGCAAGATAGTCTGTGTTTTCATGTCAAAGCGAGCATAAAAAAGCATTAAGTTCATCAGGGAGGGCTTTACTCACATTCATCATAGGAGGGACTTTCTTTCAAAGCCAGTGATGGTTCGAGTCCTTTCCACACTCGTGCTGGATCACCCTCCAAGAAATCAGCTTCAACTTTGTCTCTATAGCACCGCTTAGCATCTTTAATAGCTCTCGTAAACTATAAGATGCTGCTTTGTAATCCCATCATATCCCTGAAATAAGCCCAGCATTATAAGTCATGGTGCGTGTCTTTAATGCCGTTCTCACTTCTCTATCCACCCATGGCTTCTGATTAGGGAAGCTTCGGATCTTTACAGTTGGGATGATGGAATCAGTTAATATATTGATGTAACTCAATGATACTTCCGTAAACTCATTTATGTCAGCAGAGTTCGCCTTGAACATCTCCCAGTCAACGTTGCTAAGGGCGTCCTGTAGCCTGGCTTCCGATTGGTCAGTCCAGCGCTTGACCTCTTTCGTCACTGGGGGGTCCGTCTGACTTCTCTGTTTGTACATAGGCAGTAGGAAAACAGCGGCATGATCTGATTTTCCGAAAGCTGGGAGACTTAGCTTTGTAACTGTTCTTGAACTGTGTGTAGCAGTGATCCAGTGTGTTGTCACCACGTGTAGGGAAGTGAATGTGTTGAATAAATTCAGGCATGGACCAGTTCACCGGCCACAATAAGCGCAGCTTCAGGGTGCGTGTGTTGTTGTCTATTTAACACTTCTTGCAATTCTGAAACCGCAACATCTGTGTTGGCTTGTGGAGGGATGTAGACAGCGTTGAATATTACCGAAGTAAACTCACAGGGCAGGTAGAAGGGTCGACGATCGCTAGATGTTCTAGATGACGCGAGCAGGACTTTGAGAGAACGGAGACATTTCTAGGATCACACCACTTGCTGTTCGTCATGATGCAAACACCGCCACCTTTCGATTTTCCAGATTCCTCAGTCCTGTCAGAGCGAGCAGCAGAGAAAAACGCCGAGATGATTCTCCATGGTTCCCTAATGCACCTCGGAGAATCTCAGTCGGCCAGGTAGAATCGTCGATTAAAACATCCCGAAACAAAAAAGGCAATTCATTTTGGATGTTTCTGAGTGTAACGCCATCATACGTAATCAGCGCAGTGGAAAAGTGCAAAAAATTAGGGGTTAATAAAAGGTAAAAGAGTAAATATAAGCACAAATTAGGCGGAGCAACCAAAAAGGCGTCCGAACGCGGGTGGCGCCATGGCAACCAAAACTAGTGAGCTGCTTCACTGCCACACATGCAAACTAGTGAGACTTCAATTGTTCCACTAGTTAACTAAAACGGTCAGCTTGTTTAGTAAACAACAAAAAGGGTATTTTTGCCTTTACATGTTAACAAGTGACCATGTTGGCATCTCAATAGTTAACTAGTGGGGCTGAAATAGTAGTTACTAGTATACTAGTTTACATTTATGACCTCACTAGTTAACTAGTTTGGACAAAGGATGCATCAACTAGTTAACTAGTGAGCCTGCTGCCATCACCTAGCTAGCTAGTAAGCCATTTATGGTTCACTAGTTAACTAGTGACATTGACCTACTCCAACTAGTTAACTAGTGAGGAGTTTTGCCTTTACTAGTAAACATGTGCACATTTTTGGCTGTCACTAGTTAACCAAAAGCCTTCAACTAGCTGCCTGGTGTGCATTTTAGCCTTTACTAGTTAACTAGTGGACATTTCCGGCTCTCACTAGTTAACTAGTGAAGCTAAAATGTGTTCACTAGTTAACTAGTGGGCATGTATGCTGTCACTAGTTAACTAGTGTGCACAAACATGGCTCATTAGTTAACTAGTTGACAAAAATGGCTTGCATGTTGGCCTGATATCAAGATCAAATTACATAGACGTTAGCAAGTGGGAATTTGACATTCAGTAGTCAGCTAGTAAACATTGTTGGACCTTACTAGTTGACTAGTAAAATATAGAAGTATTTAAACTAGTTAACTAGTGCACATTTGAATGTCCACTAGTTAACTAGTGAACATGCTGAGTATTACTAGTTAACTAGTAAGATATGAAACAAATGAACTTGTTAACTAGAGAGAATTTGGGCCTTACTAGTTTACTACCCGACAAACACGGGACGTCCCCCAGACCTTATGCCGACATTCACGACGTCCCTGACTGGTCCCGAACGTCATGTTCTCTAGCGGACGTTCCAGTGACCTTATTGACGTCCGGAGCAAGTTATCGTTTGGTTATTGCGTGACATCAGCTGCAGGACTTTCTGGGGACGTCACCGTCAGGTCCCTCGGATGACATTTGCATTTGGTCATTTCAAATACCTCCTAAGGACCCGACAATAACGTTATACCGGGGACATGGGGGGGACGTTTGTTTATTCAAACACGGCAGCGGAGTTGAGAGCGCTCTGGCTACCGCCTGCAGGACGGAGACATCACATCCATGCACGACTTCACGTTACACGTCTGGGGATGACTAAAGTAGCCTATCTATCTATCTAGTCTCTAGCAGTAGCTGCATTAGCCTACCGTAGTCTAAGGCAACATATCATACAGTTTATGAAGTTGTGCGTCTATGAGCAAAGTAGAACCATATGTCTACTTTGCTCATAGACGCACAACTTCACAAACAGGGAAAAGGGTTAACGTTAAACTCAAAATGTAGGCCTATGTGCTACATAATTCAGCATGTCTGCAGACATGCTGAATTATGTAGCACATACATTTTGAGTTTAACGTTAATGTATAACGCTACAAACTAGGGAAGGGATTTTATCAAAATGTTAGCTGATGTGATGCTTGGTGTAACGTTAGCAAAGTCGCTGTTCTTAGCTTCTAGCTTAGCCTACAATGCGCATTTCTTCAGATAACTGTCATTACGTGATGCATGTAACATGCTCTAAATAGGCAGTGGTTTATTTAACGTAGTCACATACTTATTATCTGTTTTGTTTTCAGAAACACACACACAGCCGAATTGGGACTGAACCGACTTTTGGAGCTGAATACGATGCAATAAAACTAGAGAAATGTTAAAAACAGACCACGTAGCATTGTTTAGGGTTGTCTAGCAACAGAAGTGACTACTTAATTTGTAAAGCAAAACACATTTTGCTTTACATTGCAGAAGAATTAAGGATACTGCTTCTTCATGACTTGTTTAAATGTCATTGTAATATATTTGACGCATGCTCGCGTTTAAACGTGTCACGCATAGCTGGCCCCGATGTTACAACAGCTCCTTGTGGAAACAGCAAAGAGTGCATATATCCGATGAGATTTCTGACGAGAAGCTTCGAGGCTCTCTGCCTCACCAGAGCCTTACTGTTTATTAATAAAACAATGATATAGAATAGAAACATCTGGAATCTATTTATTTCATCTTAAAGTTGGCTACAAAGAGCATTCATAGCCTAGAGAAAACGATACATTTTTCTTTATCTGCAATGTTCCAGGAAGATAGGCTTACATTTATAGGCTGTTCCTGTTTGATCACAGGTCCAAGAAAACGAGTGGATATAACGTCAATGCATTCTAGTTATGTTTCATGTACTTTATTTCATGTTGAGTTTTGCTTCCCAGCATGCATTGCGATTCATTTAGTATTTTTGGCAATTATTAGTTTTTAATATTTTGAAACAATATGGTTTGAACAATATGCTAGGCTAGCCTAGGCCTACTCTGATGATGTTTTGAACAATATGCTACGGGATATGCCCATTAAAACGTCATATTAGTTTATTAAGAAAATGACACCGTAGATGTGAAAGCAGCACATCGTAGCTCGGTATAAATGTCCATGTCTACTTATTATTAGTGTAATGCATTCAGAGGACGTGATTTCATACATGCGTGAAAATATGAGGTGAGTGAAGTTGATTGTGTAGTTATAGAACAAGTCATTAATGCGTGTTCATGTTCCGTCTACCTCTCTCCTAGCAACGCTGAGACTTAGAGGATGTAATACCATACCAAATCGCGCTTCAAGTTTTTTTTTTTTACCATCGCGGAAATATACACGTCGCACGCATAACGTCGCGGTGACCATTACAGGACGTCCTCTCAAAGTCTCGTGGACGTCTTTTAGACCTCCCGAACAGAGGTCCGCAGGACGTAAAGGGAACCCTACACAATGTCAAGGAGGTGACGTTCGCCAGGGGACCTTTAGGGGACATCGCCAACACTTTATTTTGTTTACTGGGTAGTGGCCATTTTGGCTGTCACTAGTTAACTAGTTCACACAGAAATGCCTCACTAGTTAACTAGTGGACAGAAATGCCTTGCATGTACATGACAATTATGCCTGATATCAAGATATCTGAATAAATGCTCAATCGGCTTGCCATAACTTCAGAGGGCAGTGTACTCTTTTGGCCTACCATCAAATGCTGGATATCTTTAGAAAGCTAAGATCCTGTAGTTTCTTAGGAAGCACTGGCACAGAGTTACAGAGTCTAGAATATTGTTTTGTATTTTAGACCATTAATTGCCAAGTTATGCTCATGTGTTTTGAAATGCCCTACGGAAACTCCCCATAGGACTTTTGGTTACCCAAAATGCATACTGACAATACAAGTAAGTATGCATTTCTGAGGTTTCTTGTAGACTATTTGGATTGTGTGTCAGGTTTTGATATACCATGATACACAAAATGGAATAATTACACAAAAGTCTCTATTTTTGCATTTTTGTTGGCTTCATGGGTGTGTATAAGATGGACTATACATCTGCACAACTAATACAGAATAAAACAACATTAATATTTAATTCCTATGGATTCCTGTGAATATTTCAAGATCAGGAATGTAGTGGTAAAATAAGAGGTGGGTAAACTATGAATTCTGTGTGGACTGTGCCATGCGGTATCAGATTTTTAGAAAAGGCATTCAGAACATGTTTGATGGTGGAGGTTATTGTCTAATGTTTATAACAATACAAGTGGCATTAAGTGGTTCATAGAGTGTTGATGAGTGTAAATATTGTTATTGTGGATAATACAGTGTGATTTATAAATGCTAACAGTTGTAATTGGTGAATAAACTCTTTTGAGAGGTGGATAAACTCTAATAAGAGGTGGAGAAACTATTTCTGAAATTTCAGAGGTAGGTAAACTGCATTTAGCCTTTAGCGGCCTCCACTACATCCCTGTTCAAGATGCTGCATCTACCTACTTATGGCTAAGGATATAGGCTATACTGCAGCTAGAAATTAGGGAAGCATCAAAGGCGAGGAAAGAAGGAGGGCATTTTTGACTAAATGTAATCGAGACATATTACTACGTGCTAACGTTAACCTTACTGCCATTAAGCCGCGAATGAATGCCACCCAAATCGAGTAATTTGTAGTGGTGCGTCAAGTCAAGTGCAACGTATATTCCCAGTGTTTCCCACAGAATTAGATTCAATTTGGGGCGGTAGCTGACTTTGAAAACGGGGGGGGGGATTATTACCTGTCACTTTAAGACGTTTGAGGGAACCCTTGCAATTGTAACACAGTTGAAAGGCTGCTGATGTGCATTTTCTACATAGTTAAAATAAAGGTTCGTACTTCTTCTTGGGACAAGCACTTTTGAATTTTGGAAAACACTTTTCCATTTACATCGGGATTTTGCAAACATTCAGTGTCAGAGTCAATAAAATGAGCCCTATGTTGTGATAAGACCTTAGCAGAGTTCACTTCAATGCAGCAATTTTGAACAAATTTGCGCAGCATGGTCACGATGCTAAGCGAATTTAGTAGCAATTTAGCCAGACGTCTTCTATGCAATGCTGCTATGTGGCAACAACAATCCTTCAACAATCGTGAATATTTTGTTAAATGCACATGCATAGGAGGGGCAGCGGGCTACGAGAGAGAGCGGGGCGGGGCAAGGAAAGGTTGCGTGCGTAAAAAGCACAGCTCAATGGCAATGCAAGGATTTGATCTTATATTTAATTTAAATTAAATTAAATTAAACATAGAATATTAATCTGTGGCGCCGATTTTTATTTCGTGGCGCCCCGCCACAGATTAGTCAATGTATGGGAAACACTGATTAATGACGCTATTAATGACGCAAAAAATAATAACGGTAGGCCTACTGAAATTATTTGAAACTAAAGTAATGAGCCAGTTTTGTAAAATGTAAGGAGTAGAAAGTACTGATATTCGTGTTAAAATGTAAGGAGTAAAAGTAAAAAGTCGCCTCAAAAATAAATAGTAAAGTAAAAATATCTACTTGAGTACAGTAACAAAGTATTTGTACTTTGTTACTTCCCATCTCTGGTGATATGCATTTGCAACATTTTTCAGTCAACTCCATTTTAAAATCAAAAAGTGTAGACCTAACTCCCATTATCTCTCTCTCTCTCTCTCTCAATAGCTGTCCTGTCATCTGTCCTCTAGAGGTTGTTTGGCTGCAGCCATGGCAAGAGGCCTCAGAGGGGCTCTGGAGGGTCAGGTCCGCTGGGCCAGAACCGGCCACTCCAGCCCCTCTCTAGCCCAGCTGGACAGAGTGCCGGCGCTTTGATGTCAGGCTGTGCAGGAGCGCCATGGTAGCGGTCCTTTGAGGTCGGAGGTCACCCAGCAGGTGGGAAACAATGAGCAAGAGGCAGGTAGTGGCGGTGACCCGTGGAGAGGAGGAACGGACAGCGAGGAGCGAGGGAGGTCATTCTCACATAAAAGAGGAGGAGGGATGTTCAGACCCCCCACCCCTGCAGAGTCACGCCCTGTGTCTGGATGTGGAGGGGAAAATCAATGAGAGTCCAGCCAGTGTAGCACGCCGAGATGTGGCCACAGCATTGCTCTGGGTTGGAGCCATTCTCTCTCTCTCTCACTCTCTTTCCCTCTCTCTCTCAATTCAATTCAATTCAATTTCAATTCAATGAGCTTTATTGGCATGACTGTAAGTGTTACAATGTTGCCAAAGCAGTAGTTACATCAAAAAATTATAGTAATAATAATAACAATTGACATGGACTATGGAGAATAATAAAAATAATAGAACATTAGAGCACACACACACCCACCCACGCCGCATACTCCACCCCCTCCCCCAAACATACACACACTAGCACACAATGGAGAAAAGAAAAAAAAGAAGGTAAGAAAGGAAAGATAAATATACATATTTGCTTGCCTAGTGGCTGTCTCGTGCTTTATGGCATTCTGTGACATATTGTGCCGCTAGTGGTAATAAAGTTGGGTACTCTCCTAATAAGTATTTGATTTGAGTGTCATTCTGTACATTTTTAAAATTTGAGATTATTTTTTCAAATTTTGTGAAATATATTAATCCTATCAGATTAATATATTCGATTATCGATTTCTTGTGAGTAGCATGTGCATACCCTCTCCTCTTTTGGTTGCCATGTTTGTTTGTGGCGGCCTCTCTCTATGGCCAATGTGTGGTCACTGAGTCTGTACCTAGTGACTGATTTTCGGATCTGGGGGTCTTTTATGATGCATAAGTATTCAGCCATTTTATAATCTCTTTCTAGAGATTGATACACTTCCATTTTACTTTGAGTTGTAATTGAATTTTCTCATGTACTTTTCTTTTTGTTGTGTCATGATTTTCTTGGGGTGTATTGCATTGGTGTTAGAATTTAAATTCAAGACTAATTGGCTGAGGGCACTCTTTGCAATATTTTGCTCACAAAAGGGCTTGGTACTTATAGGATTTTGGGTCACTAGACTTCAGATGATTATAAAATTTAACTGCTCTTTTTTGAATTTTTATTATTAATGGGAATTTACCTAATTCGGCTCTTGCTCTATTATTTGGTGTTGATCTGTGTAATTTTAGTATGCTCTTACAAATTTGTATGTGAAGTGATTCTATGATTTCTTTTTCCCAATTCTGAAAATCTTGATTTCTTAATGGTCCCCATATCTCACTCCCATATAGCGTGATTGGTTTGATTATATTATTTATTATTTTTAGCCAGATTGGAATTGGTATTTCATATTTTATTGTTCTTTTGATTGTGTAGAAAACTTTCATTGATTTATCTTTTAATTCTTTTATAGCTAGATTGAAATTTCCTGTTGACGTGATTTTTAGACCTACATAATATATATATGAATTTGTGTGTTGAATTATGATATTGTTAAGTTTAAATGTTGATTTTGTTCCCTGCCCCCTGGATCTGTTTTGGAATGTCATGATTTTTTTTACAGATGCTGCGTGATGTCTTTGCGCCTGGCAGCGGTGCTTTGCCGGTGCTATGCCCGAAAATAGTTCCAAATCTAAATTGGTCTAGTAAATCCCTTCGTGTTAATTTGCATTTATATTTGTACTCGATGTGAATGTACAGGTTACGAGAAATAATTATAAAAAATCTCGAGTTATTTGATTCACTTTTGCAACGACATGCTAGCTGGCAGCGCCGGATTACAGCGACTACGCTAAGCT
Source organism: Alosa alosa (assembly GCF_017589495.1). Taxonomy (NCBI): domain Eukaryota; kingdom Metazoa; phylum Chordata; class Actinopteri; order Clupeiformes; family Clupeidae; genus Alosa; species Alosa alosa. Next base: position 1,544,609 of record NC_063202.1, on the reverse strand, counting down.
AAAGCTAACCGGGCCGTTTCTAGATTAGGACAATTGCTGGGTCGACTATAAAACGCTTTGGCTCACTCATCCAACTCCAGGGACTGCGGGGAGACCCAATTTCACCTAGGGGTGGCGTATTCCTTTAATGGACAACCCTGTCTAACACCTCTTTGCTGATGAAAGAAGTCTGTTCGTGAGTTATCAATTTTTACTGCGCATTTGTTATGTTCATACACGGATTTTATAGTGTCAAATGTTTTCCCTCTGATTCCATTTTGTAGTAGCTGTAGAAATAGGCCTTCATGCCATACCAAATCAAATGCCTTTTCAAAATCTAAAAAACATGAATACATTTTTGATTTGTTTTGGTGTGCGTGCTGCTGGACAATTGTTTGAAGAGTGAACAGGTGATCTGATGTTCTTTGTTTTGGTATAAATCCAATTTGGCTGTTTTCTAAGGTGTTGTGATGTTTTATAAAGTTTTGGATTCTTTTGTTTAGGATTGAGCAGAATCATTTCCCAAGATTACTATTAACACATATGCCTCTATAATTGTTAGGATCAAATGTATTTCCATTTTTATGTATTGGGGTAATTAGGCCTTGGTTCCAGGTTTCAGGGAAGTTACCTATAGTCAGAATTGCATTAAATAATTTAAGTATAACCATTCTAAATGTTTCATCAATATGTCTAATCATTCATTTGAGATGCCATCAATGCCACATGATTTGTTTGGATTAAGTTTATGCATTGTTTCTATTAGTTCCTGTTCAGTTATATGAAAATCAAGGGGGTTTTGATAATCTTTGAATGTTTCTTCAAATATTTGCAGTTTCTTAATTATTTCTAATCTAGTTGGGTTTACATTAACATTTTTATATAGGTCTTCAAAGTGTGATTTCCATATTTTTCCATCCTGTAGAACCAAATTGTCATTAGTTGTATAAAGGGTGTTCCAATTTTGCCAGAAGCTGTTCCTTCCATATTTTTAAGAATGTTATTTGTGTGTTGATCCTTCTTTATTTTCAGGATTTGTTTGTATTGTTTGAGGAGTTCATTGTATTTAAGGCGTATCTCTTGATTATTAGGGTCCCTGTGTTTTTGTTTGGAAATAGTTTGTAGTTTTTTATGTGAATTTCTACATTCCTTGTCAAACCACTTTTCCGTATTGTGTTTTGTTATTTGGAGATTGATGTCTTTCCATATTGCTTATTATTGCTGATTGATGAAATATATTTGTAATATCATTTACTAGTGAATTTTTGTTTAAAGCCACATTGAGTAAGGTTTGAGTGTGTTGGTTGCTAATAGCCTAGGTAATTATCTTTGATTCTTTTTCCACTTGAAGATGTTTTTTAGTTTTGTCATTTCACAAGGTTCACTGATTATTTGATTTAATTCTCTCTGCTTTAAGGAAATTGTTATTTTGCTATGGTCTGAAAGTGGTGTAAGGGGGCTGACTGTGAATGCTCTAAGATTATCTTCTTCAATGTCTGTAATAATGTAATCAACTGTACTGCTGCCAAGAGGGGAATTGTAAGTATATTGTCCAAATGAGTCCCCCCAGATCCAGCCATTGACTATGTACAGACCCAGTGTGTGTGTAGAAGGCTTTTCCCACTTTTGTTGTTGACTTTGTCATAATTTTTTCTGCTTTTATTTGTTGGTATGTGATTGTTGGTGTTATTGATATATTTATTTTCTTGGATGCTAATTAAGTCTGGATCGATTCCTGTTCTTGCCTTGAAATTAATTTATATTTCTTCCATTAATGTAGGGAAATATTCATCATTGTAATAGGGGGATTCAGAAGGAGGTATATATGCTGCACACAGGAAGATATCTTTGGTTGTAGAAACCAACTCTTTTTTTATTTTTATCCATATGCTGAATTCGCCTATTTTGATGGTTTCTAGTATATGAGTCAATTCAGTTTTATACCATATAAGCATTCCTCCGGAGTCTCTGCCTTGTGTAACTCCTTTAGATTTTATTGATGGTAATACTATCTCTCTGAATCCTACTGGACAGCCACTGGACAAGTCTCCTCTACTCCATGTCTCTTGCAAATTAGGATGTCAGAGTTTTTTATCTCTTTCAGAAAATCTGAGTTTCTACTCTTAATGCCAAAAATAGATGACCTTAGGCCATGAATATTCCAAGTTGCAATTTTTAAAGATGAACCCATTAGAAATAATGCTTTAACTGTTTTTGCAGGTTTGAGATAAACATAAAGAACATTGATGAACATAAAAGATCTATCTATCTAAATATCTACACCTTCTCATACAAATACATACACATACAAGTACAAATACACATACACACATACACATATTTTGTGGTTGGCTGACACACTAAAGCACAAGACAAACAAACAATGTGTTTTTTTTTTTGGTAAACACATGCAGTTGACAGACACACTAACATATAGTACATACAAACGCAGACTTCTGGTATATACACGCGCACACACACACACACATATGCTCATATAACAGATGTGGTCTACAAACACACTAACACACACAAACACAGACTTATGTGTAGATAGATAGATAGATACTTTATTGATCCCCAAGGGGAAATTCAAGAGGTATGAAAAGGTGTACTTTTGGTACATACACACATATACATTCATACGCACACACATTCACATAATAAACATGTTTTTCCACACATAACATACAATCAAACACACCGATATCTTTTTAACAATCACACACATACACCCAGAACAATTACACGCATGTTCACACACACACACTGATCTACATTTAACTTTTTTTTTTCATTCCTTTGAGGGATATAGTATTCCCCCTCTCTCTCTCACACACACACACATACTCCCCTGTCCATACACAAACCGCAGGGTTATCACTAATGTGACAGCCTTGGCTATTACAACAGGAACCAGCTGTCATGAGTGTGGGGACTAGGGCAAGACATGGGGAATCTTTTAGTATGTGATGATGAGATGAGAAATACACTTTTTAACCTTGAATCCCTACACCTACAAAGTATTATGCATTCACATACTCAGGGACGTGCACAGGAATTTTGAGGGGCAGTTGCTCTGACCTGAAAAAAAGGGCACCCCCCCTCCCCCCCCCCCCCCCACAAAATCACCAACATCAATATCCCTATCAATATCCTATCAAGTCACTGATAGGTTTCTCCAAATGTGGGCTCATCATCTGACCAATTACATATTATTTTTATTGCCATTACCATTACTATCTTCATGCCCACTAATTACTAATTAATTTAGAAAAAAATAGCGAGCAGCCTGATAACCAAATTAAATGCTCGGCGGGCCGGATGAAAGTGCTTGGTGCGCAGGCCGCAGTTTGCCTACCCCTGGCCTAATGCCTACCAAAACTGGCTATGTGGTAACGGGCTGCTTGTCTGCGAGCTATCTGTCTTTTTTTTTATTTAGGCTAAACGTGGCAAACTCAGCCTGGATTTATGAAGATGTAGCGATTTGATAGCGACACACACAGTTGTCCAATCAAAAGGTTTATTAGCTGAGAACAAGAGCAGGGACACAGACCCAGAACACAATACACACGGGGCAGGTCAAGTACACACACACGCTACACATACAGGGGAGGACGCAGCCCCCCACACAAAAAGGATCACACACGAGGGAGAACTAAAAGGGAAACATCACACTCAAAACAAAGACGCTAACATCACACTCAAAACTAAGGAGAAACACATAAACCCCCAAATGTTCGCTCCCGTATCCCAGCATGCCCTGCGTGGGAGAACGCTAACAATGTCTTGTGCGCCGACGTTACAAAGATTTGAATTCATTTCATAAATGATGATCGTTCGTTTGTTATACATCACAAACTCACTTATTCCGACAACGTGGTTTTGCGACAATCTCCTTCTAAGGCCGCTCATGCAGGCTCAGCTCAGGTGCCGGTCGCGTGCAGCGCTGAAGCCACGTAAACAGAGTTTGCCCTTCCCCTGCTGACTTTCACTTTCACGGTGCCCGAATGGAAGTAAATGAGGCTTTGCGATTTTTTTTATCTAGGCCTACGTGAAATTCTGCATCCATTGTACGATTTATTTATTTATTTATGTTCCCCTCGGAAGGGCAACGTGAGTCGAGAAGGCCATATGGGCAGTTGCCCGGGCAACGTGAGTCGAGAAGGCCATATGGGCAGTTGCCCGGGCAACCTGAGCAACCCCCCTGTGCACGTCCCTGCACATACTACATACAGTTGTAAGCAGAGGTGGGAGTAAGTCACACATGTGCAAGTCGCAAGCAAGTCTCAAGTCTTAACCTTCAAGTCTCAAGCAAGTCAAGTCATTTTTTGTGACAATCAAGCAAGTCAAGTCAAGTCATAGTTTGGGTCAAGCAAGTCAAGTCATAGCCAAATCATACAAATTCATGATGATTTACCCACATTTTCATTTTAAAATAAGCAAAAGGCTAGTTATGAACTGCTGGAGTTTTATTTGTAACAAACAAATAGACACTGCATTCATTCAAGCCACATAATGAATGCCCAACAATGTTGAAAAAGTGAACTAATCAATCAATCAAACACTGCCACCGACGTCACTGCCAAACTTTGACAGCGCAATGGTTTTTAGGAGGGTTTAGGACCGTCAATGCTCTATTATATTATACATAAGCCTAACATGTGAAGTAAGATACTTTTCTATGCTGATTGCTGGCAGTTAGCTAGGCCTACTGACTGTTGTTATACTAACGTATGGAACAGGGAGGGAGAAAGAGGCGCTTACTTTAGGTTACATTGGCAACATTTTCGATAGCATATATCAAGATTAAACTTGATGTTTCTAAACTTAAATGTTTCACTTTGCCATTTCACACATTTTAACCTAATATGGCGTTAACTAAAAAGCATAATAGATTCAAAGCCAACTCTTAACATGCCTCAAATTTGACATTAGGTTTCTAACACGACTAACTTCTGATGGATGAAAATCAACGTGGTGGTGGTTAGGTCATTAATTTGCGCACTTGCAGACTGCTGTTCATTTCTGCTTTGAGTTGTCAGATACATCATCTGTGTAGCTAAACGTTATGTTTTGGTATAAATGTAGAGCCTTCCATATTTGCAAGTTAGCCTACCTCAGTCTGTCTCATTGGATCTGGCACTTGCTGTTGGTCTGTTGCGTCACTTGGTAACAATGACAGGTTCGCTTGCGTGACGCATGCAACAGCACCTACTAGGCAGATTTTCTAAAATCGTAAAGATGTGAAAAAATCAAGTCATTTGTCTCAAGTCTAAGTCAAGTCTCAAGTCATGGTTAGCGAGTCAAAGTCAAGTCAAGTCTTTTATACATGTTGACCAAGCAAGTCTCAAGTCCTAAAAAATGTGACTCGATTCTGACTCAAGTCAAGTCATGTGACTCGAGTCCCCCATGTCTGGTTGTAAGCTGTGCCTAGTTCTTCATACTTATACGTAGAAGCTAAGGCCCTCACAATACAAAAGGTTAAAAACTACCAGACACCTTTTGTAGACACTTAACTGCTGACACTCTTGTCACAATGTAACCTTGTCATCAGTCCAAGTAGGCTTGTTAAAGGACAAGTTCGGTATTTTACACTTAAAGCCCTGTTTTCAGATAGTTTATGATTAAATATAACGTTTAAGATTGAAACTTGGACACATGCTGCTGTCCTGAGAATTTTCGGTTTCTGTGGTAGCGCCCCCACCCCTCCACAACGCTGCATAGGTGCACTGGAACAATCCTTCCTAAAACACATTTAAACTTTTTTTTTACAAAGACGTGAAACTCACTGAGCGGTCAGGGTGTTCACTGATATGCTCACACAAAAATCGCTGCAAAAGATTCTTTCCAACAGGTTTTATCGTAGTTTTTGTCCAACTCCATTGACTTGTATTGGATGTGCTGTGAGGTACGGTATTACTCTGCTGCGGTATCGTAGGCTACTACGCTATCCAAATTATTGTCACGTCCAACCATGGCTAATGCTAAAATGTCTTGGAACTTGCACGATGTGAATGATAGCCTACGTGAATCATTATGTTTTCATGGGAGCGTACCTATGTTCCCCGGGTCCTATGTTCCCCGGTCCCATACAAATAGCGGGGAACATAGGACCCGGGGAACTTTTTGTAGAAACGGGTCCTATGTTCCCCGCCTTGTATCTGACCACGGAAATTGCATGGGATATGCTTGCGAGTGCACATTTCGTACACAAACGGTAGCAAAGTGTCAATGTTGCTTGCTGTAGCACACCAGGTAGACCTACACATACTCGCACGGTGCAATATTGACACAAGCCAGAAGGGTGATTTTCCTAACTTCCACGTTGAGTATAGTGGAGTAAAAGAATAGATGAAGAACATTTTTTATAACATAGGCTTACAATGGTTTTACTTGTGTAGTGCTTCTTTACTGAATATAACAAGTTCAAAGTTAACATTCTAGGTAACTTCGCATTGTCCGCTTCAGCACTAAATTGAGGACAGCAACACACACGAGCTGCACCTCTCACAGAAGAAACGCGCAACTACATGCCTTTTTAAGTTGATATTTAATTGGTTTGTTTTGTTCATTTTTCCGTTCGCTGGCACGCTGCAGGGGGGACTGCGCGTTGCTCCAAAGCCCCTTTGGTCTGACTCGTCAATAATCCAAAAATGTCCCTTTGGGTCTACAGCCCAGTAGCCTATAGTTTGATATCTCTTTGTTCCATTAAAATTAATCCCATTCTTCCGACAGATCAACCAAAGGCTATTTTAGATCACCTCCTTTACCTCTTGTACAGTAAGAATCAACAATGACATGCCAAGTGCAAAGACAATGACAAGCTTGGGACTGAAGCCATGCAGACTCGGCTATACCAGTGTTTCTCAAACTTTTTTTCTAGGAACCCACTTTTTAAAAATGACAGACTATCGCAACCACTCGTGACTGTGTTAGTTAACAAACTAGATCAGTGGTTCTCAAACTTTTTCTTTCATTCCCCACTTTGAGGGGGCATTCTCGAGCCCCACCTGTCCCTCATCGCTCTAAGAAAGTGGTAGGTCAAGCTTAAAATTGTCAAATTTATTGAAATAATGACAAGTTCTAAATATATCATCTTCAACAGAGTTAAAATCAGCTGGTGCTGCAGATAGAATAATAAATAAATACATAACACACATATTTCTGTTTTCCAGCAACATATTAGGAAGCATAGGCCATTATGCATTGTACAATATATTCAATGAAATGCCAACATGCTGCATTAAATGGATAATAATCCAGTCATACTGAGCACTGCTGGTTGGGAAATATTTTTGAAATAAACTTTGCAGGGATGTGATGTAGGCCTACTGTTTAATACATGGGATCACAAGAGTGCCTCCCAATCAGACGTTTCAGCGATTTCGCTCAGAAATCTCAAAGGCATAATACTGTCGCGATCGAGCCTGTCCCATACTCAAGTTTTTTTGGTGAATGCAGTAATTTTATTTGCTAGGTGAGGTAGGTGCTTGTCTTTGCCTTGTAACTGGACATTTAACTGAAATGCGCTCTTCCTCCAAGAAGAGGCGACTCGGAGCTCAAACACGTGCGACAGCACTTTACCTCCGGGAAAGCCACCTTGCCTCGCCACTCTCTCACGCCACTGTCTTTTCAGGAAGCTACTGTTACAATTGAATAAATTAAACATGACTATATCACACTGTGCTACGCACTGCGCATCTGTGCAAAGAACTTCAGTTCGCGGCGCCCCCTCTCCTTCCCTCATCACAAAGTGTGGGAACGGAGCAACAACAACCCGCGCCTTGCCGTGCGGCTGCAGTCTACTTGGAAGCAGCGGGGAACATAGGACCCTTTTTTCAAAAGAGGGTCCTATGTTCCCCGGTAGCGGGGAACATAGGACCCGGGGAACATAGGGATGACCCCGTTTTCATCATGAAAGTTCCACAGCCAAAAAAATTCCAGCCACAATTTTAGCCTTTCTGGATCGTTGAAAGGAAGTCTGTGACAACTTTTTTTGCTACGAATTTTCCCGCAATAGAGTGGCGAAGTCACGCCCTTCCGTTTGCCTCCATGGGACCCATCTTTCAAAAAAAATTAAACGGCAGTCTATGGCGAAAAAGAAATTATTTTCTGGTCCCGGTTGACTTGTGCCTTGAATTACCCATATGATGTTTGTCAATTTTAAAGACAATTTTTCATGTAAAGACATTTGCAGTTTGTTTCGTAACTATTGAATTACAACACTGTGAAAGATCGTAATTCCAACGACTACAAACCCATCAGTCGTGCTAGTGATGTTAGCTCATTCACAGCCACACTAGATTGTACAAGCATACCAGCAACAGGTCTTAATTGGGCTTTCCTTGCCGAAGAAAATATCATGAGTCAGAGGATTAAACACATCAGGTAAGTTGTATTCGTCCATAGACTGTACATTACATACTGTTAAGTGACATAGCAGGCAGCAAGATGCAACTGTTAACTAGCATAACAGCTCTACAACAGTACTTTCTTGACGTGAAAAATTATCTTTTAAATTCACACACATCATATGTGAAATTCGTGGCACAATTCAAACTGGACCAAAAAATAATTGTTATTAACTTCCGTTCATAATTTTTTGAAAGATAGGTCCCATGGACTGGAAGTAGAAGGGGCGGGACTTCGCCACTCTTTTCGGAACTGCACAAAATCGCCTCATTTTTAGCTGTCTGTTGCAAAATACTTCAAGACAGCGATCTTCTGCTTCTTCTGTGTATTCAATGAAATGCCAGTGGTTTGCTTGTAAATGGCAAGACAGTGTAAGGTGCATTATCGCCACCAACTGGGCTGGAGTGTCTATTATTCAAGCTCTCAACGGAAGAATGTACGGGTGTGAGGCGTTTGGAAAAATAGCTCCACAGTTTTAAAACGCATGGTAAAACACCTGTTGGAAAGCATCTTTTGCAGCGATTTTTGTGTGAGCATATCAGCGAACACCCCTGACCACTCGGTGAGTTTCACGTCTTTGTAAACAAAAGTTTAATGCGTTTTAGGAAGGATTGTTCCAGTGCACCTATGCAGTGTTGTGGAGGGGGGGGGGGGCTACCACAAAAACCGAAAATTCTCAGGACAGCAGCATGTGTCCAAATTTCAATCTTAAACGTTCTATTTAATCATAAACTATCTGAAAACAGGGCTTTAAGTGTAAAATACCGAACTTGTCCTTTAACAGTTTACCAGTCGTGATTCAAACACAATCTGCTTACATCTTGTTCTCTATACAGCTAAGATAAAAAGAATTGCCTGTCACAATGAGGATTATTAAAATATTTTTTTTAAACAAATGTAATTGATGCAGAGTGTAATCAAAACTTGAGTGATAAACACTCCAGTGTGGTATATCACTTTCTTGCTGATTAATACTGTTTAATTATACAGTACGTGTGAGATAATTAATGATGAGCATGCAAACGAGGCCTCAGTCTTGCTGTTTATTGTTTTGTTTATCTTAATGCACCCATGAATAAGGTGGATTCATTTTGCCTCACTGCAAACAATATTTATTTATATGTTTATGTTTTTTCCTTCCTTTTAGTTTGTTTTATAATTATACAACACTATATCTAGTCTCTTGCTTTGCTGCAACATAATTTAAACTGTGGTTTGAGTTATTCTGTTGATAATTAACGTCTATGAAGACTGAATTGCTTCTCATGGCATGCACAGCATTGCCTCTTTTTCACTCACAAGTGAAATGGTAATTGTGTTTCAATATTCCATTTACTCAGAAATTGCTTTTGTATGCAGTGTTTGTTTTCTAGTGATAAAACACACAGCGTCAGCTCTATCTTTATTATTAACTAGATGTACTGCAAAGCGGTACAAAATATGACCGCCGCCCAGTCCAGCACATTTTTTCCACAAAAATAAATCACGCTGAAAGGCCTACATGATTCTAACTGTCTCACTAAATTGCATTATCCACACTCAATTCTCACTGGTATCTGCTAGACAACAAGTACCAAAACATGATTAGTTCATAGATTTCACATGTAAAATTCATTTTATACAACCCCACCCCCATCTTGCCTGTTCATAATTCTGAGAAATTCTTGAATTGTGTGCATGTACACGTTTATGTTTATGTGTGTGGGTGTGTGTGCGGCTTTGTGTGTTTGCCTGCGATGTGTGTTTGTGCATGTGCATGCATGCACATATGTCTACTGTGTGAGTATGTGTCATACGTGATGATTACTGTGAATGTATGTGTGTGCATGTGTATTTGTTTATGCACATGTGTGCACATGGAATGGGTTAACATGACCCTGGAGGCAAACATACAGAAAAAAAATTGGTCATCCTAGGCCCCTACGGTTCTCAAGATATTCAAAAAAACTGTGTCTGCCCTACCCTCCTTTCGGGTGTCCAGTACAGCGGGGGGCTACAGACCAAAAACGAAAAACGATGGTTCCATGCTATCCATGTGGGGTTACATGCCCACCAAGTTTAGGTGGTACCCGGTCTTTTTCAGTGTCCCGGGAATCCTTGTTGGTGTACGGTCACTAAATGTACTAATAAATTATTTTATTGTAAAGCCCCTCCACGAATTCCACGAAACTTGGCGTGCATTCAGAGGGTGTCATAATGATCCTACACTTCCAATTTCGTGCAGTTTTGACTATGTTAGGTCACAGATACCTAAGATTACAACACCTCATTTTTACTTTTTTGTGTTTAACTAGGTGGCGCTATACATGAAATGAGTGGTTATGGAATGGGTTGACATGGCCCCTTGAAATCAATATACAAAAAAATAAATGGTCCTCCTAAACCTATCTTCTCGAGATATTCACAGAAAACTGTGTCTGCCCTACCCTCCTTTCGGGGGGTGCAGTCCAGCGGGGGGGGGGGGGGCTACAGATCAAAACAAAAAATGATGGTTCCATGCTATCCATATGGGGTTACATGCCCACCAAGTTTCGTCTACCCCGGTCTTTCAGTGTCCCGGGAATCCTTGGACGGAAATTTGGACATGCGAAAAAGAAAATTCTGCGCGGCGGTCATAATTAAGAGTTGTTTCAGTGCACTAGCACATTATAGCCTTTGTTAAAGTGTATGTATTATATCTGCTCAGTACTGTTTAATATATTGTGTTATAATGATAATGTACCAATATTTTGTTGTTGTCTGTGTATGCAATTAATATTGTGAAAATTAAAAAACACCTACGGTTAGTTTTATGAAATTACTATGTTACGTTGTGCTTAATGGTATAAAAAAGGATTTGTAAGATTTGTATTTTACATACAGTATAATATGTTAATGTTATTGAAGTATTTCACATGCACTAAGGAAAGCACATCTTTAAACAATGATGATTCCCACTCTCACTTGTCAGCCCCAGATGTAAAACTGAAACAAAATTGAATTGAACATTTCCTTTGATCATAGCCAGAAAGTGTCTAGACCATCACAGTAAATTGTGTTTTGAATGTCCATGACATTTCGTCCACTATCGTTCTCATCTCTGGTTTTGTTATAAATATCCTGTGAGCTTCTTTGCAACCAGGACAAGAGGCTGAGTCACGCGATGAATCAGTGAAGAGAGGGAGATGGGATGGGGACATGTGTCTGAAGACAGGGAACAGAGCCTCTCCAAGGAGCAGAAACATGCTTCGCCTTGAGCTGTTGATCATCGGCATTTGAAAGGTCGTATCCGGTAATGTTTGTGTGTGTGTGTGTGTGTGTGTGTATAACAAGGTCCTGGACTTGTATATCAAACATGTTAGGGGAGGGTTTAGATTTTCACTCAGTAAGCATGTTTGGGCATTTGTGTTTTGTTCCAGGATTTTGTCAAATCGTGTTTTCTGTTTCTTACTGCAGTGGGGAGTGGACTGATGGTCAGCTCAGGTTGCGGGTGATATTTGTGTGGTTGGTGGACAACCAGCATAAGAAAAGAGGCCCTGGGCTATTGCAATGTGTGTGTGTGTGTGTGTGTGTGTGTGTGTGTGTGTGTGTGTGTGTGTGTGTAAAATTGCCTTTTAACATGGGGAAGATACAACTGAGATGACAATGTTTCCCTTCTATGGCTCCTGGTTTGAGAGCAGTAAGTGCTGGCATAACCTAAGTAACGGAATCCCATATTGCTAGTATAAGGGCTGGAGCACTCTTTATACTAGTTACAATCTTTTTTCGAACTTCTCTTGTCTTAGAGTTGTCCACTATTTCCTGTTGATACAGCTTACTTTGGAAAATTTTAGGTGCAGGAGTGGATGAATACATTGCAGTAAGCACCAGAAAGATTGGGGCTCAATCTTAAACATACAGTAGACTACAACACACGTAGATATGCTACATTAATTAAATCATTTTATTACACGGCTCTTCAAAATGCTGCAGAAAGCTCCATTCATGCTCCGTTCGGTGGTCTGATATTTCTCAATAACAGACAGGTTGCAGACCAAGGAAAATGTTTTTTGTGCTTCTAATTCACATTTTTCATATCACTCCGCAAGTACTGGAACTTTATTCAAAAGTGAAAGCAGACTGTTGATCAGCTGTGTTCTAAAGAATGTTTGATTCAAGTTCAGTGTGTGTTGTTGCAAACTATTTGTTTCTCAGCAAAAGCCGGTAACAAACGGTAACAAATAGGCTAGGCTATGTGGGCTAAAGAGTCATATCGTGGGGTGTTTATTGTTTAGTTTTGGCAAGTAGCCGTGTAATAAGCGGGATAATGTATAGAATCTTGAATTTCCCCTTGGGGATCAATAAAGTATCTATCTATCTAGAACACCGGTCATTATCGGAAATTATTCCACTGCTGCATTTCCCATTGTCTTGCGTAAGTTAGAACGTGCATTAAGATATGTTATTTGAACACCTATGAAGTAGATCCATTTTTTTGCCCGTATCACAGTTTTTAAATATTAATTTGCCAAACTCGTGAAGTTTAAATGAACTGTCACGTTGCATCCAAGCCTTAAAATACAACGTTCAGAACGTAGCAACATTTAGCATATGACGGAAGTGGCTTTTAGTTGGATGGCAGTAGGCTAAGTAAAATAGCAATGTTTCAAATCAGAATCCTGGGATAAGCCCGCTTGACAACGGGAGAGATAGAACTAACGACAGGCCTTTGGCTTTGGCAACCATCCATTTTGAACTAGTCACGGCAGTTTGTCCTGCAAGTTGAGAAATGAGTTAATAATGTCGGAAAAACATAAGACTGATCACTTGATCAAAACTTACTGTGCTGCTGTACATTCCTCTCTTTCCATTAATAATTATTATTATTATTATTAATTGATTAGTTCCCATTCATACCTGGATTAGTTCCCATTCATACCTGGATTAGTTCCCATTCATACCCTTAATGTTGGAGTGCAGTAGGCTCAGAGGCCCTGGTGCTGATCTGGATACAATGCAGCCTTTAGTCACCTGTTATTCGATTCTGTCAGGAGTCTGGGTGTACCTATGCACAGATAGAGTAGAATATTACAATAGTAGACCCACCATAGTTATTCCAGACAAACTAACTGCTAAGCGTCAGATTATTCTTTGGTATCATCACAGAGTAGCCCATCTATAGGGATTCCATATTAAATATTTTAATTCCATAGAAAATACAGCTGACATCTTCTACTGTGGAATATCTTTGCAATTATTGAATCATTTCAGGATAGATTTACAGTAAGCTCTACAGTATACATTTTTTTACAATAGGCTACCGTGATCCGCTGCATGGCGTCATGCAAGGACATTTTGTTAAGACTGTCTCCAGTCGTTAGTTATGCTTGTTTCCTTGAGTTTATGACACCAACAGGAATGACCAATGAACGACACTTTAACGACTGCTCTCGAGCTGTTTGTCCATCCACTAAACTTTCTGAGGATGTTTGTGATTGATTGTTAGATCATTCTTGAAACCCCAAATCCATGAACAACGTTTCTAACTACCAAGACTGTGATGGAAGTCAGCCAATGACAAAACAAACCCCAGATTGATAAATGCCAACTTTGCATGGAAATGACTGTACATCTGTCTTGCCCACATTTGTTTTGTAAATGAGGGCCACTATAATCATGTGTTAAAGTTTCAGTCTGTAATTGTCTATGTGTGTTTGCAAGCACAATGTAGATGAACCAATATAAACTGACTAAATGTACATAGACCTGACTTACTTGAGCTTGACATGGCTATGATATGCCAAGCAGCGAAACAATAGCAATCAAGTGTTGAAGTGTCAACTGTTGAAATGTTTTTTTAAAAGTAATTTTGTTCATGGTCATCAAGAAAGATCACCAGATGTAAATGCATATGACATGTTCAAGATCACCAGATGTAAATGTACTGTACAGTATATGACATGTCCAAGATCACCAGACGTAAATGCATATGACATGTTCAAGATCACCAGACGTAAATGCATATGGCATGTTCAAGATCACCAGATGTAAATGCATATGTCCAAGATCACCAGACGTAAATGCATATGACATGTTCAAGATCACCAGATGTAAATGTACTGTATATGACATGTCCAAGATCACCAGACGTAAATGCATATAACATGTTCAAGATCACCAGACGTAAATGCATATGGCATGTTCAAGATCACCAGATGTAAATGCATATGTCCAAGATCACCAGACGGAAATGCATATGACATGTTAAAGATCACCAGATGTAAATGTACTGTGTATGACATGTCCAAGATCACCAGACGTAAATGCATATGACATGTTCAAGATCACCAGACGTAAATGTATCAGGTTCATCTCATCCTTTACACAACCCCAATACAGATTGCTAAGGAGAATGAGATGAGTCATGCAATTATCATTCAAAGGTGTATGGGTGTGTGTGCTTGCTGATTGCAGACAATAAGAAAGCACAAACAGGTCCTTTAATTACGCTTGCAAATATTCATCACTATTCAGGGGACGGTTGTGTTTGGGAGAAAACCTGTTATCTGTACCAAATACCACTTTCACCCAAACAGTCATCGCCTCCCTGGTGTGCTATCCAAAAGCAGCCTGTCAAAAGGCTTTGTCGCTGGGCAACGGAGGCACATGGGGAAGATTAATAGTCTCACACTATTCAGTAGTTTGAGATTAAGACTCAGGTTTCAGCAATCCTGCTGCTCGCTTTTTGTCTATCCGTGTAAATACTTTCAATGTTTACAACATACGACATCCTTTGATGTAAGCCACCCAGTCCTGCTTCACTCAGAGAATCAGAGGCTGTGGATAGACTCGTCACATGTTTATGAATAAGAGGATGATGCCACAGCACTCCCTGCTCTCCTTCTCTGTATATCTCTCTCTCTCCTTCTCTCCTTCTCTGTATCTCTCTCTCCTGCTCTCCTTCTTTGTATCTCTCTCTCTCTCCTTCTCTGTATCTCTCTCTCCTGCTCTCCTTCTTTGTATATCTCTCTCTCTCTATCTCCACTCTTCCATCTCTTTTTCTTTGTATCTCAAAGTCTCTCATTCTCTCTTTCTATGTGTGCCTGTCTCTCTCTCCCTCTCTTTCTCTCTCTCTCTCTCTCTCTCTCTCTCAGGTAGGGAATGGGGATTCATGGCTCAGATGGGCCCAATCATCCATGAGGTAAATACAGGTACAGGAGATGTTCCCCCCCCCCTCCTCCTCTTTCTCTCTCGCGTGCTTCCCTTTTCTGCCGTGCCAGCACTGGTTCCCCTCCAGCCCCGCGCCAGCCCCCACCCCCCCCCCTGTGCCCAGCAGCAGCAGTTGTGCTGAGACAAAGTGAGCGCGTTTGTGGGCACAGCAGGCAGTGCTGTGCTGCAGAGCTGGTGCCCATTTCCCTGGCTAACGGTGGGAGCCAAAAGCTGCTTAGACACAATGCCCATGACAGAACAGAGGCAGCCATATGTTTCTCTGAAGTCCCCTAACGACCCTCTGTGTCACACTGCCTTATTAGAGCAGGGACCAGGCATCAGTCATAACCCGACAGTGTGTGTGTGTGTGTGTTAACGTTAAATCATATAACTTAGTGAAATAGAAATGGAGAGAGTGAGCTGAGGACAGTGTATCTCTGTAGAGCATTAGGTGTCTGTAAGTGAGAAAGAACTAGGGGAGGGAGAGTGTATGTGTAGTGGTGGTGGGGGGATTAGATTCTGTGTGCAGGTTTATATTTGAGCGCAAGCCAAAGGAAAGGACTCAAGGAATGACACATGGACAGGCACATGTGCAATATTGCAGTTAGGGGAGGGGGAGTGTTGGACACTAGAAGCAAACAGAGAGCTAAATTGCTAGATTGTCATGACTGATACACATTTGTGCTCGCTCAGTACGAGTCCCCACCGGAAGCCCTGCTCTGCCTTTAATCTAGCGAACAGGCTCCTGTCGTGTATATCTCAAGCAAATGGCAGATTTGTCAATGTCAGGCACCAGGAGAAGAAAAGCAATCTCGCCGCCTATCACCTTCTGTTTGGGAGATGTGCAAGGAGGTTTTTGCCAGAAAGCTTTTTGATGTCACTTCCCGACTGCCTGAGCACCGTGGAGCGGCGCCAAACAAGGCCCGACAATTACGATCAGAACCGCGCTCGTTAATTATTTGACACACGCGCTCGATAAACGTACTTCGCCCCAAAATCCCAGCGATTCATCTGATCTCTGATCTCTCTGATCTCGCATTAGAATTTTTTTGCTATGCTGTTTGCTCGCATCAGCCTCTCTCTCTCGTCAGTGCAGACGTAACATGAAAAAGGCCCCAAAAAACAAAAGAGGAGAAAAGAGTCAACCCAAACAACGTCTGAGCAACTAATTGGTCCTCAATGAATTCCCAGCAACAACAATGAGCTGGGATGTCTGTAATGTAATTGAAGCAAAGGAATAAAGGGCTGCGCTTTTGCATCAGAGCCACAGAAGCTGCTTCAGGAGGTGGTGTCATTAGCCCACGCAGACGTGAGTGGAGGAGGCCCTCTGTACCCCACCCTCCTCGGGGAAAGGTGTAAAGGGAAGGTGGGGAAACATGGAGGTGATACATAAGACAGATCAGGTCAGGTGTCAAGTCAGGTGCAGGGAAGCAGAGAGGGTGGGTAGGCTGGTGTGTGGGGGTATGGGTGTGTGTATTGGCTTGCTCATGTTTATATGTGCTTCTGTTTGTCTGTAAGCATGTAAGCAAGATGTCATTCGCCTATGTGTTGTGTGTGCATGCTGCTATTGTTTAGGTGGGAATATTCATAATTATCCCTAGAGACAGCTGCTAATTTCAGTTCATGTGTGTGGATGTATGTGATTGTGTGTGTGTGTGTGTGTGTGTGTGCATGGCTGTCTAGCCTACAGTGCAGGTCATTTTGAGGCAGGCAGGGTCAGTGGGCACAGGCGTTCCACCTCACTACCCCAAGATGAGGAGGAGACCGAGCTGAACTGGTTGCCTGGGCATCAGAGTGACCAGAGCTAGGTGAGCCAGAAACACACACACACACATTCTATCTCCCCACTCTCTCAATCTTCCCCATCTCAGTGGAGAGATGGCTGGATTCCCCTGGCTGGGCCCCAGAGTGGGGCATGTGGCCTGGCGTCACCAGCTCTGCTGATCTCACAGGGCTCACAGGAGACACTGCGTCTTGGCTGCTTAAATAGTATCTATTTCTGTTGTTTTTTACTCCACTGTCTGTAATTAGTGTGCGGACGCACTCACGTGTGTGTGTGTGTGAGCAGAGGCAATATGAGTGACAACACAGTGGGTTGAATGTGTTATTTTAATATTCCATATGGGTAAAAAAAGAAAAGAAATCAGTAAGAGGTGTGCTTCATGTTTGTGAGGGTAAACAAGACGTTTGAGTATTGTGAGCAGAGAGTAACATGTGAGAGCCCAAGTTGCTTTGGTGCTCCTCTCTCTTTCTATGTGTGTGTTTGTGTGTGTGTGTGAGTGGGTGTGCTTGTGCGTCTGTGTACCTTGGCTGTTTCATGTTGTTTGTTGTGTGTTCAATTCACAGAGCTTAAGGAAGTCAAAACACACAGGAACCTGTCAACTCATCTGGCAGAGCTGTCTGTTTGGAGACACTTGGCTCTCCACTGTCTGCCAACCCACTTCCCTATCAATTAGCCTCCATCATTTGGGAGCACTATAGCAGCTCTGAACCTTCGCTATAAATAAATCAAATAATAGCACAACTGTTTTTATTTCCCTTTGACACAGATACTTATGCTCGCAAGCCTGCCAGGTTTGAGGTGGCAGTGGGGCTACACCAGGTACACACCTGAATATTGCAAACACACACACACACGCGCACGCACGCAAACACGCACACCACACACACACGCACATGCAAGCCCACGTGCAAGTACACACACACACACACACACACTACACACACTCACACAGCCCTCTACCTCCCTCAAACAAACAGTCCTGTGGCCCATGGAGGCTACCTGTCAGCTTTGAGCTACATCATTGCCACATGCGGCTTATGAATGGATCACGGGAAGACCTTTCAGGAACAGATGAACCTAAGGTGATATGAAAAAGAGAGAGAGGGGGGGGTGAGCCTCCCTCAAAGGAATAGCCAGAGGCCAGAGAGGGGTGAAAAAAGACAAATAAAAAAGAGAAAGAAAGGAAAAAGTGCCATAACCCCCTTCCCCACACACACACACACACACACACACACACACACACACACACACACACACACACCCCCTGGAGCCTTCTCCACACACACACACACACACACACACACACACACACCCCTGGAGCCTTCACACACACACACACACACCCCTGGAGCCTTCCCCACACACACACACACACACACACACACACACACACACCCCTGGAGCCTTCTCCACACACACACACACCCCTGGAGCCTTCCCACACACACACACACACCCACATACACACACACACACACCTGGAGCCCCCACACACACACACACACACACACACACACCCACACACACACACACACACACACACACCCCTGGAGCCTTCCCCACACACACACACACACCCTGGAGCCTTCCCCCACACACACACACACACACACACCCACACACACCCCTGGAGCCTTCCCCACACACACACACACACACACACACACACACACACCACCCCTGGAGCCTTCCCCACACACACACACACACACACACACCCACACACACACACACACACACCCCCCGAGCCACACCACACACACACACACACACACACACACACCCCTTCCCCCCCACACACACACACACACACACACCCCTGGAGCCTTCCCCACACACACACCCGCCTTCCCCACACACACACACACACACACACACACACCCCTGGAGCCTTCCACACACACACACACACACACCCACACACCCCTGGAGCCTTCCACACACACACACACACACACACACACACCCCTGGAGCCTTCTCTCTCTGTCTGGGCCCCTTTCATGTGCCGTGGGCTGGCATGGCCGGCGTGTCACCGCTGATGAGCACCATATAATATCTGGGAAGGACATTAATGATCCTCAGAGCGTGCGCCCGGTGAGCGCTTTGATCCGACACAGCTGGCCGCGGCAGTAATCCGCAGCGAGAGAGGAAGAGAGATGCAAGAAAAACAGACAGATAGAGAAAGAGAGAAAGGAGGGATAGAGAGAGAGAGAGAGAAAGGAGAGATAGAGAGAGAGAGGAGGGATAGAGAGAGAGAGAGAGGAGGGATAGAGAGAGAGAGAGAGAGGATCCGTGCCTAAATACTGTGCAAACATGGAAGGACAAGAAAGTGGTTGTGGAGCTCATAATGGCAGAATAGACAGGGGGAAAGGGGGGGAAATTGTTGTAGGTGGCCAAATGGAGACCCTCTCCTGGAGAGGCTGATGGCGAAGGGTGATGTGAACACCGGAAGAGATTAGTCTGGGCCTCTGATCCTGGATGGCCACCTCTCTCTGACTGGCCTGCTGTGTTCTATAGGCCTATAGTGTATGTATCTATGTATGTTTTACATGCCATTTAATACAAATATATGCCATTCCATTAAAGCAACACCATAAAAGAATACATAGTTATGCTCCATTTTGCACAAAGATAGTTACCCAGTCAAAAACAAACTAAATGGGTCATGATTCCACCCACTCATCAACGTTACAAAGTGCAATATTCTTCATTATAAGTCATTATTGCATCAACATTAATTTGAAACCTTTATTTTAAATTAAAATAACTGCATTGTGTTGCTTTAATAATAAAAACTTCCACCAGTTCTGTGCGGATAGTGCCCCCATCTGCACAGTACACAGTGTGTGTTGAATGCAGGCTGTGTGTTAGTTTCCCTGAAGGCAAATGACAAATTATATATTTTGTGATAACTACATGCCTGTTTTGCTGTGCTCAGATAGATTAGTCAGTGAAAAGAGGGGTGGTAATTGCCCTATGGCATGGCCTGTACACACAGCCCTGCTTGAGCTCTGCAAATGTGCCTCACGCTGAATAAGAACAGTGTCTCGCGGGGTTACTCTCTCACCTCTCCCTAGCATGCTCTCTGCACACTTCCTTTACAGCATCCCACACAAACACACACCTCTTCCGGCAGATGTCTCTGCTGTTTGCCTTGCTAGCTGGCGTGGGAACACCTGTGAGGCATGAGATTGACAGTGTGTGATGTGATGGAGCTGACAGGAATGGTGACAGACATCATCGCATTTCTTGCATTTGACTCTGTCTCTGTATTTACTAAACTGTTGTTTATATAATCAGTAGGTGTTGGTGATGTAATGTGATGATATTCAGATGTAAGGCAGCGACAGTAGCAAGCTTGTTCTTCTTGTGTGGTGATTTGTGCAGTGTTTGATGGGATAAGGCTTACTGCATAAACACACACACACAAACCCAAAATGCACCCCCATACACACACACACACAACACACAGGCTTGCATTTCGCCTGAAGTTCTACTAAGTTTCTCCAGTATTTTGCTGGCTATGCAGAAGCTCCTTTAGGGCAGTTTCTGAAACATTGTAGAAGGAATAAAAAAAAAGAAAAGGAAGCAGAAAAAAGCAAGACAGACAGAGAGAAATGGGAGGAGGGGAGCTGGATTGGGTGAGAGGGCTAATCAATTGATGCTCCATGCTGGGAGATTATCAATGGGGCCCTGTGAGCAGATAAAAGCACCCAGGCACTTGGAGGGCTGGTCTGGCTGTAAGATCTGCTCTGGGGCCCATTATGAAGACAAGTTGAGTAAACTCCACGGGGTCAGCTCTTTTTTGACTTGTAGATGCGGCTGGCGTGATACGCCTCTCAGAACACGAGCCTCAGCTTCTGTGAGAACCTGCCCCCGAGGTGCATCTTTATCTCGCACGCGTGACCTGAGGCTTGCCGTACAAGGGCTAAATCGGGCTGGGTTTTGGTTCTTGCCCAAGAAGCTAAAACATCCCTGTTTGCTCTGTATGACTGAGAGAAATGATACTGCAGTCTGCTGACCTAGAGGGGGCTTAGAGTTCCTGTTCTGAAGTAGAAAAATAGTCTTTTTAGTAATCAGTCTTAAAGGAAATCTACTTCTGTACTTTTTAGTTTTAGGGGATAACAAATATTGAGGAATATATAATGACTCTGTGGACGTTAACTTAAAAAACAACCAAAAAAAAGAAAAGTAAAAACATTAAAATAATGAGTTACTGTAGACAGCTTTCATCCTCGAAACTCGATTGAGCAGGGAAACACACAACACTCCACAACATCTAAGACGTGCATGCGTGAAGCTGTCATGCGTACCTTGTTGAAATGTATTGTGATGAGGATAACCCCTTGAGATGAGACATCTCGTTTTCGAGGGGGTCCTCGTGACACAAGACAAAGACAATACAGCACATGTACATTCACACCCTCTAAAGCTCTCCCTCATCCCACCTCGCCCGCCACAACCACCCTGCCGGGTCCTTAGTGAAACCCAGACCATGTATTAAACATAATACAGTATGAAGAGGCATGACAACATTTAGCCCATGCACATATGTATACAGGGGCGGAGCTGCCATTAGGCATGGTCAGGCAATTGCCTGGGGCCTCGGCCACCAGGGGGCCTCGTCATCCCCGTATCGTATATCGTATTTTTTAAAATAAATGATCACCGCATCCAAACAATATATTCTAATCCATAATAAAGATTGAAAAAAAAATATTTTGCCTCATGATTGCTCATAAACTCATCATAAAATCAAATGACTGTAGGTCCGCTTCCTGTCACCATAGCAGCAACTAGCTAGTCTGAACGAGGTCTTGGTGAGGTGTGGAGTTGAGTGATTGACAGCAGCCATGAAACGTTTCCAGAGTGGAAGTGATAAAAGAAAAAGGGAGGAAGAAGAATTTAGAAAGACATTGCCTAAATTAACCAACTTCTTCCAGTCAAAGAATTCTTCCACGGAAGAAAGTAATTTGGATAGTGATGCAACAACATCTGCAACATCTGCTGAGCTGGGTGGTGTAGCTAATGCTAGCTGCAGCAGCAGTGGCACCGATGCACCACCACCGGCAACTCAAACTTGCACTACATATTCTTCTACTGATGATGATGATGATGATTATGATGTTGAGCTATGCGAAACAGTCGTGAGGGACAAGATCACAGTCACTGCCGGTGGTGCTGCTACGGACACCATTTCAGTAGCAGAAGCTTTGGGTGCAAACGAAACCAGTAATGTGAGTAGCCCTAACACGATACCTAGCACTACAGTTATCAGTGACGACCCTGTGTTATGGCCAGACACCGTAAGAGATGCAGAGCGAGTTGAAATCATTAAAAAAGGCCCTGTGCAAATTAAGAACTTTGAATTCCCCAAAAATTTAGATAAACCACCCAGAAGATTCACAGTTGAACATTATTACATGACCATGAAAAATGGAGAAAAAAACAAACAGAAAATGTTCCTCTCTTCTACACATACACAGCTTCACTCTCTCTCACCCACCCACACAGACAGACTCTCATATGTATAGAGTATATTCACACACACAGACCCCAAACCCTTACACACACACTATCTCTCTCTCACACACACACAGACACACACACCATTCATAATTGTAATACTTTCAAAGGTTTTTACTACTGTTTTTTGATTGTCATCTATGGCAATACATATGTGTTGTATTTGAGTATGCCTCAGCGCCCCATTATTACAGAAAAAAGTGTGCCTATGGATCCTTTGCCTTGGGCCTCAAAGTGTCCAGGACCGCCCCTGTATGTATATACATACCAGTAAATACATATACTCACATGAAATAGACCTATATACGCACACCTACACCCATAGTCACATATAAACACAAAAACACGTGAGTACAAAGTAAGGACAAGAAATAACCCACATGGTAGTATAAAAAAACAAAGGACCAGTCACACATGAGAAAAACATTTACTGGAACAATTTACTTGCATGTGAGTAAAGAGCGATGTTTTAAAGGAACGCAAAGAAATGGCCGATCTTAGAGACGCAGGTAGGCAATTCCAGTCTGAGGGGGCTTTACGTCTACCACTCTCTTTGGAGATGTTTGGCACAGTGAAGGAGGGATATTCAGTGTGTCTCAGTCTATAGCTGGGTCTATATGGAATTAAATAATCCTTGAGGTAAGAAGGATAATCAGTGTACACACATTTAAAAATAATCTGATACCAGTGGTACTGTCTTCTGGCTTTTGGTGATAATAAGTTCAGTGAGTCATACATTACAGTGTTGAGTAGTAAAAGGGCATCTTATCACAAATCTGCATATATTATTGAATGCAACATTTAATGATTTCTGGTGTGATTCTGATGTGTTTTGGTAGACAACATCCGCATAGTCTAAGATATGAAATATTAGTTGAGACACAATCTTTAACCTAATCGGTTGAGTAAAACAATAATAGAGCGATACAAAATTCATAAATTACAGTTGATCTTTACAGAATTAACCTAAAGTTGTGAGTCAAGCCAAAGGCCCAAGTATTTAATTTCATTAACTAGTACCAGTGGAGTATTATCTTAGAATTTGAGTGAAAGAGTGTTATCTTGATTTGATGTAGCTGATCTGGTGGGGAACAGCATGCTGTATGATTTTTTCTTGTTCAGTAAAAGGTGGTTGGATTGGATAGACAGATAGATAGATACTTTATTGATCCTCAAGGGGAAATTCAAGTCCTCAAGGGGAAATTCAAGATTGAAACCAAAGTTGAATGGCATTAAAGTTTGATTGCAGTGTGGATTGAATCTCAGAAACAGACACATTAGATGTGTAAATCACTGTGTCATCTGCATAGAGATTAATGTGACAGTCTGAACAGATTAGAGGAAGATCATTGATAAACAGTGAAAATAGGAGAGGCCCTAAAGAAGAGCCTTGAGGAGCGCCTTTCTCCATTATTAACTTGTGTTGTGTTCGAAAGCTGTTTACACCTGTGGTGTTTGAAAATGCTAGAAAATCCTTTAAATCACAAGTTTTCTTCCAATATTGTTTTTCAACTCATTGCTGGCTTAGTATACAATCATATAAATGGAACCAGTGTGGGATTTGTTTTGTTGCCTCCACAGACATTGTGTTTTAAAATATACCACTCGTTTTTGATTGCAAAAACGATTTAAATTCACTAAAACTATTTATCATTCTTATAGACTGAGTAATTATAAACTGTAAATGTGTTATAGACCTATATTGGAGTACACCTACCAAAAAAAATTGAAGTATTTTTTTATTATTTAAAATTATTAACAATAGTGACATCTTTTAGCCTGGGTGTTCCCATGCTGCCTTGCGCGTGATTTGATTCACGCTGCTAAGGCAGCCTGGAGACCATGGAGCAAATTTTCGCCTGAGATAGGCGACCAATCACAGAACAAGGGGGAAAGCAAGATGATGATGAGCTATGCACAGACGCATTTGATAGACATCCGTGGCACCCAATAAACGGATCTGGGCATTTTTTTTCAAATACGAGAAAATGAACGTTTGGTTCCCAGACCACGTCTCATTGAGAAGTGGTGGCGCTAGCCAGGCTAGACATCTTTGGTGTTCGGGTCAAAATTGACCCACATAGATAAATAGTAGGATAATGACAAGTGTTCAAATTTCTTTCCATAAAACCAACTTTTATTTAACCATACCA
This sequence comes from Alosa alosa, assembly GCF_017589495.1. Classification (NCBI taxonomy): domain Eukaryota; kingdom Metazoa; phylum Chordata; class Actinopteri; order Clupeiformes; family Clupeidae; genus Alosa; species Alosa alosa. The sequence goes on along the minus strand of NC_063202.1, from coordinate 1,519,585 downwards.
ATTAACCAAGCAATTTAACCATAAAAATGAACAATGATCAACAGTGTGTGTGTGTGTGTTTTCGCGTACGTGTGTGTGTGAGTGTGTGTGCATTAACCATAAACTGAACATTGAAAATAATGATGTTAGCGCAGGTGAGTCGCTCTGAATGAACCATAAACTTCAGAAACTATTTGTTTCACAAACATCAGAAACTATTTGTTGTCCAACCATAATTTTAACTGTGTGTGTGTCTGTGTGTGTGTGTGTTCAAATGCATGAATCACAGAATGTGATGGTTACTGTGTGCTCCTTGCAAATGAATGTGTGGCAAGTGGTGTTGGATGTCCTGTCCTTGTTGGCGGGGCATGTGTTTCTCTGTGTGTGTGTGTGTGTGTGTGTGTTGGCGGGGCAGGACTGGCACCTCTTTCTTTTGCTGGGATTTCCTCCCTGGTTCGTATCACAGGATGATGATGTGGGCGTTGATTGAATCTCTCTCACCAAACGAAGAGACGCTTCGGTTCGGGGGATGCACTTCCGTCTCTCAATGTAGGGAGACACCAGAGCCCAACTCCTCTTGAATGTTTTGTCTCTGTTCCATCCTGGATATATTTCAGTCCAGATTACAAATGCATTGTATGCCGAAACGTCCAGCATGTTGTAAAACACGACCATTGGCCACCTTTTTGTCCCCCGCTTGCATGTGTGCCTGTGTCCTTGTCCAGGTTGTCAACGCCGCCTTTGTTTTTGTTGTAATCCAGAATAATGTCTTGTCCTCCTACTGCTCACACCAGCATCCCTGTGCAGAGTGGACATCACAACAACATTTTTGTTTTTTTTGGGACAGTAGGACACAAGTGTGGTGTCAGAGAACGCAAACTTCGAAGACAGCGGAGCCCTGTCTTTTGTTCCAAGGAGAGGGGAAGCTCAGGTTTGTTCTTCCTGACTGTTCCAACCATCGTCAGCTTCCTTTTTAGAAGCTCTTGCGGAAGGTCATACGAAGTGAAAAAATTATCACAAGTTATACAACAATTGGGTTCTATGGAACTATTTATTTGTTTCTGATTGGCCGAGAGACATTCCATGAGTTGGAATATCCCTGGACATTTCAACTCAGACTTTGCACAGCTAATAATAAATCACTCCGCGATACAAATGCGAAGATTTGACACAATGTTCTCCTCCCAGCTCTCCACTATTTTAAGCAATGGGTTACTCCTTAGCAAACCATAACGAAACAGTGCTTCACCACATCTGTGGATTAAGCTACACAGTCAACTCAATGTAAGTAAGATAAACGAGGATGCTAATTGTTCTCAGCATTTCCAGCATTGTGTAGGGCCTATAATATGATTGTCACTTGGAGGAGACTTGTAGATAACTAACGTTAGCATAGTTAGCTAACCGCTGCTAACGTGCTAGCATCGTGTCAGAAAAACATATGGGGCTGTGCACAGTAGTGTAACATTTATTCACCATAAATTAATAAAGTTGAGTGGTTCTGCAATGTAGGCTATGTTTCCGTTTTTTTGCAGTATCATGTCCCTTACATAACATGGCCCAGTGTCCTTGTAACATGCAGCAAAGCTAGATATGAATGTGATTTCAGCCCGACTTTCAACATTTCTTTCAAGAAGACACGTAAACCACAAAGACCCGTAAAGAGGGATCTGGAATGTTGGTTACCTAGCAACCAAGACGCTGTCTATTGAAAAGGGAACTATTTTTGGATGCGTAAGAACGATGTCGAAATTAACATTTTTAAACAATATTGGGGTGTTTTCAGATTATTTAGTTTGTGGTAGAATTGTTGTATAAAAGCAATATAGCACTCGTGATCGTGGGATTGGTCATGGATATTCCCACGGCTGTTGTTGCCTCGCGCCACTTTCGGCCTCCGCCCGTGGCTCTGACGAACAACACCCGTGGGAATATCCATGACCAACCCCACTCTCACTCGTGCTATATTGCTTAATTATGTTGTGCCCCCGAAGACCCTTGGTCATGTCCAGGACGACCCGCTTGCCCTGGTTCTTCTCTGGCACTCCGCTGGCAGGTTTTCCAGTATATATTTGCATGTTCCATGCGTGGGCCGTTTTGGCATCACATGCAACCCATATTTTGATCCCATATTTTCCAGGCTTGCTTGGCATGTACTGCCTGAAGAGACAGCGGCCTCTGAAAGGGACTAGGCGTTTATCCACTGTCACCTCTGGCCCAGGATTGTACACAAAGGGTAAATTTTCCACCCATTTGTCCCAAACCTCCCTGATGGGAGCAAGCTTGTCATTCTCATGACGAGCAACTCTGGTCTCCCTGTTGTTAAAACGTAGCACTCTTGATAACACATGAAAGGCTTGAAGAGACATTGTGGCATGAAAAATAGGGCGTCCTGACTCACTATCCCATAAGCTGGCCGTAGCTTCATTAGAGGATCTGTACACCCCCGCAAGAAGCAACAGTCCCATGTATGCATCTAGCTGTGTTTTGTCCATGTTTCCCTGTGTACATATCAACTAAATAAAGTATAAACTGGAAATGCGTTATAGGCCACATACAATATTCTACATGTTTCCCTTGGAAATGCGTTATAGGCCAGATACAATATTCTACATGTTTCCCTGTGTACATATCAACTAAATAAAGTATAAACTGGAAATGCGTTATAGGCCACATACAATATTCTACATGTTTCCCTGTGTACATATCAACTAAATAAAGTATAAACTGGAAATGCGTTATAGGCCACATACAATATTCTACATGTTTCCCTGTGTACATATCAACTAAATAAAAGTATAAACTGGAAATGCTCGCCACATTATAGGCCAGATACAATATTCTATTCTACATGTTTCCCTGTGTACATATCAACTAAATAAAGTATAAACTGGAAATGCGTTATAGGCCAGATACAATATTCTACATGTTTCCCTGTGTACATATCAACTAAATAAAGTATAAACTGGAAATGCTCTATAGGCCACATACAATATTCTACATGTTTCCCTGTGTACATATCAACTAAATAAAGTATAAACTGGAAATGCTCTATAGGCCACATACAATATTCTACATGTTTCCCTGTGTACATATCAACTAAATAAAGTATAAACTGGAAATGCGTTATAGGCCAGATACAATATTCTACATGTTTCCCTGTGGACATATCAACTAAATAAAGTATAAACTGGAAATGCGTTATAGGCCAGATACAATATTCTACATGTTTCCCTGTGGACATATCAACTAAATAAAGTATAAACTGGAAATGCGTTATAGGCCAGATACAATATTCTACATGTTTCCCTGTGGACATATCAACTAAATAAAGTATAAACTGGAAATGCGTTATAGGCCAGATACAATATTCTACATGTTTCCCTGTGTACATATCTCACGAGACAGCCCATAGGCTATAAGAGTAAGGAGAGAAAAAGAAAAAAGAAAACAGAGTTGATAAACAGCCTCAACAAGACATACCAAAAAAATGGTCGTAGGCCTCAACAAGACATACCAAAAAAATGGTCGTAGGCCTCAACAAGACAGACCAAAAAAATGGTCGTAGGCCTCAACAAGACATACCAAAAAAATGGTCGTAGGCCTCAACAAGACATACCAAAAAAAGGGTCGTAGGCCTCAACAAGACATACCAAAAAAATGGTCGTAGGCCTCAACAAGACATACCAAAAAAATGATAATCCTACTTTATAGGCCAAAGAGAATGAGGCAAAAGAAAGAGAGAAAACATCTGAACACAGGGACCCTGTGAGAATGAAGACGTTTACGCTGATTTGATGTGTTAATGTGACATAGTGTTGATGACTTGATGACGTGTAAACATCAGATCTTGTCACATTTGATGTAGGGCAAAATGCTCTCCCAATCGTGCCTCTGTCTTTGCTGATGCTAATAACGACGTATATTAGCATAGCTCCTGCGAGACCTCTTAACAATTCATGTAAAATATGTTAATGGGGAATAAAGGAAAAAGGACAATTTATGCAAATGAATACAGAACACAAAATGCAAATACCCTCTTTTAAGGGTGATGTGTTGACTTGCAATGAGAGGTGTGTGTAGACTTGAAGTAGTGTGTGAGTGTGAGTGTGTGTGGTGTGAGAGAGAGTGGTGGGTGGTGCAATTAAAGGAACATTTAGAGGTAATGACAGCTCAAGAGACAAGGTTGAAGTGGGCCTCCGACCTTGTCCCCTCAAGCCTCCTCATTCTCCTTGCACATCCTCTCACTCATCCCACCCTCCCTGCAACAGCGCCCAAGTCATCCCACCCTCCCTGCAACAGCGCCCAAGTCCCCCACCTCTTTCGCCACAAGTACCACAAAATGAATTTCAAATGGAAATTTGAGGCCTCAGCGATTACAATTTTAACATGTTCTGTAATCTTGAAATAGGTGTGCCTAGAGAGGTGCCTGCCTGAATACTGATGCGGGTGAAAATAGGAACTCGGACTTTGCCGAGTTTAAGGAACACAAACAGCTTGTGAAGGGGCCAGAGCATATTGTTGCTTGGCCACCAAAGGACAGTTAATTTATAAGCTGTCGGTGGATCTTTATCGTCTCTATTTCAGCGGATGCTACCCAATTTCATGCCGCAGTAATGGGAGGTTATGGAGCTCTTGTAAATAAAATGATCTCAAACAAACAAACAAACAGACAGAAATGATACATTTTTTAGTTCCCTTTGAGGCTTTTTTTAAGCTTACTTCCAGTCGTTGACAATAACATTGATCTTGCAATGTGCTCAGTATCTGAGAGAAGCGCAGAATGGATTTAATAAGGTGTGCATGTATAATGCATGCGTAGAAAAGGCTATCGCGGCCTAACACGCAACTCTACATATTCAACCAGAGCACAATATTGGATGCTTTATTTGCCAGTCTGGCAGATACTGCCGTTTTCCAGGAACTGCCAGATCAATTATGTTAGTTTAAACACGGATATGCTTCCTAAGCAGAAATTAACTGCCCACAGTGTTTCAGATCACTATTCATGAAAATCAAATCAGTATTTTGTATGGCTTGGAATAGCTTCTGTACTCACAGATAAAAGGAATAGATATAGCTAAAGAAAGCTAATATTAACTGTAATGTTTATGAATATTGCCACATGCATTAAATAAGGACCCACCCCAGGCATTGGTTAACCCCAAAAACTGATTTATTTTCCTCAAAAATACAGTTTTATTTCATGAAAAAATCCATTCATTGATGTAAAATGACTTGTATTCATTTATCGAACTCTACCCCCATGCCTCCTTTATCATTTACACAAAGCTCATCACGTCTAGAGTACCCAGTGTCATTGATTATAGTGGAAGCTTTACTGAAGCAGACGCTACGCAAATAGAGTGCTTCAGTTACGTGCCTGGTGTAGCCTCCCTGTTAAAAATCACATTTTGGTGCTTGTTTGTTTGTCCTATTATTGTTGTACACCACCACACAAAATATATGTAAAACATATATTTTCTCATACTTTTCTTGAATCATATACCTTCAGATAGTATGTGTCATAACATGTTTTGGGTGTTGTGATGTCTTTCAATATTGTATTAACTCACATTTTATTTCCCTGGCCTATAAAAGGTTTCTCATGCAAAAACATTTTAAGTGTAGTTATAAAGATTTATGGAGAATAATGGAGGTATTACACTACAGTTCTGGACTTGCAATATAATTGGGGGAAAGTGCTATTATGCCATGACCATGCATAACAATTAGCACTCCACTGCACTGAACTGTGTTCTGTAACGTAGCAACAATTGCTATTAACTAGCAACAAGCAAAGTCAGACAAATGGTTCCAAAAAAATCAGATTGAGCATGTCCTATTCAAATTGTGTTATAGAGGAGGTTATTGTGGAACAGTATAATGATACTCTCTTATTTAGGTTGTGCGTTACTCCATGCGATAATGGAATGTGCAAATATAAGGTCCCTTCCACCTTGTGCTTATGGCAGTAGTCCGGGATAAAGCCGCCCCTTTTACATAACTGTGGCTACCTTTTGAACCATCATACATTTCTTATGAAGCTTCATTTATGCACTCATAGAATAAATGCATTATGAAGCTTCATTTATGCACTCATAGAATAAATGCATTATGGATATTTATTTATGCACTCATAGAATAAATGCATTATGGATATTTATTTATGCACTCATAGGATAAATACATTATGGATATTTATTTATGCACTCATAGGATAAATGCATTATGGATATTTATTTATGCACTCATAGGATAAATGCATTATGGATATTTATTTAGGCACTCATAGAATAAATGCATTATGGATATTTATTTATGCACTCATAGGATAAATGCATTATGGATATTTATTTATGCACTCATAGAATAAATGCATTATGGATATTTATTTATGCACTCATAGAATAAATTATGGATATTTATTTATGCACTCATAGGATAAATGCATTATGGATATTTATTTATGCGCTCATAGGATAAATGCATTATGGATATTTATTTATGCACTCATAGAATAAATGCATTATGGATATTTATTTATGCACTCATAGAATAAATGCATTATGGATATTTATTTATGCACTCATATGGATATTTATTTTGAGTAATGTGTCACCACACTTTGTTTCCCTTTCCTCCTGAGCATCTCTGAGAGTAAGACTGCATGTTTTTTTGTCTTTTCTTTTTTTCCCTTCATGGACTCCATGAGTTATTACCTTTTTTAAATTGTACACTGATTCATAGGGAGGAATTTCCCTGTCTTGGCCTAGAAGAAACACTCTGCAAGAATGGCTTTATGTGAATTATTCACTTGAGTGGCACAATGAGATGGGGCTAAGACATTGTGCTTTGAGATGAAAGCTCATTCAACATCAGAGTATGGGAGGCTGTGTCTTTTTTTTCTTTTTGTTTGCTTTATGGTAGTTAGTATTATTCAAGGATGGAGTGCATGAGAAAACATGGAAACACATACTCGTATGGAGATGAAGTTTTGATAAATGGCTGCGGTTGGCGGGTTCTGGTGAGATGATGAACATGGGAAAGGTGAGGCGGAGACGTTGGTCTCTGGGGAGGTGTGCAACTCCAAGCTCCCTCAGCTACGTATCCCCTCTCCACACACACACACACACACACACACACACACACACACACCACCACCACCACCACCACCACTTTACCAGATAGAGAGAGAGAGAGATAGAGAGGGAGAGAGAGAGAGAGAGAGGAGAGATAGAAAGAGAGAGATAGAGAGAGGCAGAGAGAGAGAGAGAGAGAGGCAGTAGGCCAGAGGCCCAGACAGGTGCTGAGGGGCTTTTATTTTCTTATGCATGGCTTGTCGCAGCTCCATCTTCTCTCAAGCCCCCAGCTCCCCACGGGCCAGGCCCGGCACAAGCCCCTCTCTCTCTGTTTCTCTCTCTCTCTCTCTCTGTTTCATTCTCTCCCTCTCTCTCTCCCTCTCTCTCTCTCTCTCTCTCTCTCTCTTTCTCTCTCTCTCTCTCTCTGCCTGCCTGGCACCGGCGTCTCTGCTGCTCCGCCTGTGGTGCCGGCAGAGCTGCTGGTGCTGCTCAGCTCCCTCATCGCCCCAGATGGGCTGCATGGAAACCTGGCCTGCACTTCCCCTCAGTCGCCCGCTCTCTTGCTCGCTCAACTTGCTGTGCTGCTGCTGCTAGTGCATCTTATTAAAAGTCCATTTCAGACTTCCAGCTTTCGCAGCCACTTGACTGCTTTCTACTGGATTCTACAACCCCCACACTGTCATCTCTTCTTATTCTCATTTCATCCACCCCACCCCACCCCACCCCACCCTGCACCACCCCACCCCACCCTGCACCACCCCACCCCACCCTGCACCACCCCTCCCCACCCTGCACCACCCCTCCCCATCCTACACCGCCCCAAACCTCACCCACAGCGACCGCTCAAGTCGGACGTTGCTTATGACAGATTACACAGCTCATTAAAAATAATTCAGAGAGGGAATCGCATGTTCATCCTATGTAATATGCATGATAATACACTGTGCGGAGTATATTTCATTTTCATGAAAAGAGAGAGAAAAAAGAGAGTGAGTGAGAGAGTGCAGTTGGCGGCGCCCACGTCAGTGACTCCCGGTTTTAATTTGCCGGAGCCACAGTGCACGGCGGCTCAGAGTGAGGTGGGAGGGGCGGGAGCGGCGCCACTGCTGACGAACAACATGACGATTTGTAAAGGCGCTGTTTTAATTTGTCGCATAGCTCTGAGACGCCAGCGCGGATGAGGCACGGCAGGCACGGATGGGATGTGACTGGGGTGACATGCCAGATCTGAGTAATCTGTCTTCAACGAGTGCCCCAAGGAAGGGCACTTTGACAGGCGCTTTTGTCAGAGCAATGTTGTTAGCATGCGCAGCAGGCAGCTATGTTTACCTGAGCGTCTTGTTTATGCTCTCTCCTACCCTCCCTCCCTCCCTCACTCACACGCTTCCCCTTTCTTCTCCTCTTCTCCAGGCCCTGCCCCTGCCATTTGTATTCATTCATTTTGTTGTGGTTGTTGTTGTCGTCATTTTCACTGTTTTTCTCTGGCCATGTCACAGGGTATTACGCTCACAAAGCTAATTGCGGCGATTCTGAAAAAATCCCAGCGTGTATATTTATGTCTGTGTGTATACATGTGTACGTGTGTGTGTGTCTGAGTGTGTGTGTGTGTGTGGTAGGGTGGAGAGTCATGAATTGTGCTAATGCAACATTTCAGTCAGGCAGCGGCAGCTCTTAGATGTGTGCCTCTTGTCGTCAGCGGGGCCTGTTGTCGCCCTGCTCTGCTAACACAGTGGCTACCTGCTGGGGCGCCGGGCGCTCTGATCCACCGCCGCACTCTTTGCTTCAGCGGAAAGCCACTCAGCAGGACACAGAGGCCGCCTGATAGCCTGCCCCTTGCCGCCCGCCCGCACCAATCTCGCCACGGAGGACAGTAAATGCCCCTGAGTAGAGAGAGATGGAACAAAGGGAGGGAGAGAGGGAGAGAGAGATGGAACAAAGGGAGGGAGAGAGGGAGAGAGAGAGAGAGATGGAACAAAGGGAGGGAGCGAGGGAGGGAGGGAGGAGAACAACGGATGAAATAGAGAGTAAAAAGGAATGTGGCTGTGGAGATAGTATGGGGCGGCGAGCATGTGTGTGTGTGTGTGTGTGTGTGTGTGTGTGTGTATGATTGTGTGTGTGTGTGTGTGTGTGTGTGTATGATTGTGTGTGTGTGTGTGTGTGTGTGTGTGTGTGTGTGTGTGTGTGTGTGTGTGTGTGAGGAAATCATAGAAGAAGAGAGGGACAGACAGAGGTGAGAAGAGGGAGAAAATAGATGAAAAAGAGCAAGTCAGAGAGAAAGAGCAGAAAGATAAAGACAAAGGATATAAAAAGGGTGAGTGAGAGAGAGAGAGGGGGGGGGGGATGGGCAGACAAGTAATGGAGAGAGAGGCAGAATGAGAGAAACAGCGATGAGGGTTTGGGCAGACAGAGGGAGAAGAGAGCACAGAGACCGAGGAGAGAACAGGAAGTTAAAAGAAGTCAGGTGAGGAGAGAACAGGAAGTTAAAAGAAGTCAGGTGAGGGGTGGGGGGTCTGAGAAAGAGGTGGTTGAATGAAG
>NC_063202.1:1444989-1507489 GCF_017589495.1 Alosa alosa | reverse complement strand
CTCTAAAAGCATGAGAAAGTGAGGCATAGGTTATCTCCCCATTAAAGCTCCCTTTTGATCATGAGAACCAAAAAAGGATCAAACAGTTTTGCTCTATTCTTTTTCAGAACACTGACCCAAGCTCAGACTACCATTATCTACTTTCTGTGCTGAGAAACGCTCACATCAGATGCTTACACAGGCAAGACCAGCCCCAGCCGAACCCCCCGCGCTGGCCCAGACAGCAGCCCTAAACTCATCTGGGAGCTCCTCTGCCCCTAGGCCTCAAAGTGATTCCCTCCCCAACTCACTGCCCCCACCCCCCATCACTCCTGCCCTCACCCCCCACTGCCCCCACCCCCATCACTCCTGCCCTCACCCCCCACTGCCCCCACCCCCCCATCACTCCTGCCCCTTCCTCCATCGTCATCTCCCCTGAGCCGGCTGTGAGAAGCAGGGGAGTGGACGGAGCAGCGGCTGCCTATAATGCCCCATGCCTGCATATTCCCTGGGCTGATGGGAGGACTAAATGGGAGAGGCGGCGGTGACAGCAGTAATCTGTTTAAAGCGCCGGTCAGCCACTGCCCGCATCATTCCAGGCGAAGGGGCCCTGGCTGATATTTAATGCTGGCCTAAGGCTGGGGAGTTTGGAGACAGACAAAACTGTGCAGACACATACATACACACACACACACACACACACACACACACACAAACAAAACACACACACACACACACACACACACACACACACACACAAACACATACACAAACACACTCACACATGCACACTCAGAAATAAAGACAGGCACATCTGCAATGTAGTCCCCTCTTTCCAGGCCATACTTCCTCAAACCTGTCAAGTCAGTCAAACTGTATTTGTGTAAACATAGCTCTACCCACACACACACACACACACACACACACACACACCAGGAAAAGCACCCAAATCCACTTAAAAAAATCAAACAGGAATAAATGGCTTGCTATTCCGTTCAAAAATTAATGTGATTAATAGTTAAATGTGAGCAAAGACACAACCTTTCCCACCTGTCCTAGTGTGAACTATCCTGTCTTTGCCAGTGCTCCTTCCCAGAGGTAGCTTCAATCTCAACTGCACCTGCTGCATCTTTATCAGCAATATGGACTGAAAATAAATAAATAAATAAATTAAATTAAATATTACACTAAAACTGCATATGTTCTGTGATTACCTATTTCCTTACCATATTTATCCATTTTATAATGAACAGTGATTTGGCTATATAACATTTTTTAAGGGTGGACATAAGTGTAAAAAAATAGTTATGTCAAAAACATTATGACAATTTATCTTTACAGCTAGGATTTACAGAACTACTAATGGCCTACAATAGCTATCCTTAAAAATCCATGGGGCATTTGGCAGCTTTGCAAGATAACATTTGTAAAGCATTCAGCCGTTGCAACTTACAGGGTATTAATCAATCAGTGGTCTGCTCTTTTTATATACATGCGGCTCAATTAACACACACACACACACACACACACACACACACACATGTGGCTCAATTAACCATACATGATGACTGCCTTAACTAGCACTGGCAAGAGGCTGCCATTCCATCTGTTCTATCAAAACAGGAATATTTCCTGTTCCATGAATTTCATGACTTTCATGTTGTCTTCCTCGCTCTCTTTCTCTCAATGTCTTAAGGGTCTTATATGACAAACATGTTTTCACTTTCTGGGTCTATGCCTCACCCACTTCTGTCTCTTTTGTAGGGTCTTGCATACCCTGCACATTTTCTGTTTCTCTCCTCTCTCTCTCTCTTTCTCTCTCTCTCCCTCTCTTTTTGGGGGCTTGAAATGAGCAAGCCCACTAGGTTGGAAAATGACATATGAGGGGGAGGCCCTTGTTTGGGCACAATTCAAAAGAGGCAGATTTACACTTATTTGATTGCCTTTCAATAGCTGATGGCTTTGGGCACAGATGACCGGCTGCCATGGTCCGATGAGCGGGCCTGAATCGCTACGGCCCGCAATCCCCTTTACAGCAAACAATTCTCAGGGCCCTTTTCCATCAACCGGGGGCAGACGACACACAGACACACACACACACAAACGCACACACACACACACAAACACACACACACACACACACACACACACACACACACACACACACACACACACACACACACACACACACACACACAGACTGAGAGAGGGATGAATGAGTAGTGCAATATTTCTGAAGCGGCTGTTAAAAACGAGAAAAAGCACGGATCAATAGAGAGAGACAGAGGCTCCAGAGACTCTAGGACGGCAGCCCATTGGACGCCACTCAACATGGAGACTATTGCTTGGATATTGAGACCTGGACAGTGATACTTCACCTTGAGACAGCGTAGCACTCCTAGCTAAAACTCAGCCAAGCGAGGCTTTAATTCTGCCACTCATATTAACTCATGCAAGCTCTTCATGTGATAATAGCCATGTTTGGCGTATCGCTAATATGTTGCTGTTAATATGAAATACATGTATCCATTTCACAGAGACCCACAGCACTGTAGACATACTGTAGTATACAGAGCTTTTGATAAATGTATGTGGCCTTGGTATTTTACCTGTTTTTGAACTACTGTTCTTGAAAGAGACCACTAACAGTCTGTTAATTGTCCCACTAAGTGTCAGTCTATTTTATCCTCCTCCAATCTTATCTTTTTTTAAGAAGAAACACATACACACACACACACAAAACACACACACACACACACACACACACACACACACAAATCACTTGAACAGTGGACCCTATGATATTTGCATGTGGTACTTATCCCTGTGGTTGAGTGCCACTGTCAGGTTTCATACTAATGTGCAGCACATCTCCCATGCAGAGTGATTCATGCTGCACTCTCACAAGCCTCTGCTTTTAGTGGGTGTTCTCCAGCAATCAATCATGCCAGGGCAGTCATCCACAAATCCTTCATTTGTACATCGTCGGGAGTCAGTCAATATCCGGTTTGAAATGGGGGAGGTTAAGGATCTGATTGTTCTTCAGTCGACCTTTCCCTTGATGAGAATCAGCTTGCTTTGCAGCATTTGAGACGGGAGTCACCAGATGCCTGTGACTTGCCACAAGACCAGAATGTTTGATGATCAATACAGCGATTAGCAGATCAGACGACGCAATTACCGCCGGCACTCAATCAATGTATGGCACTTTAATGTGCCTCGCTCTCTAGCCTCTCCAGCACAATGGCAGCAATTGCTTACTCTGTCGGTGGAAGCGTCGAGTTATTTGAGAGTGCGCACTGTTTAATTACATCACTAATTATGCACACTACGATAATGGATGACACCCTGGCAAAATTTTCACATGAAATGTCTCCTCTCTACACACACATATATTTACCATGAATTCCTAACAAAGGTGGTAAACGATTATGAGGAGGAGGCTATTAACAAAGCGTCTAATGCCTTTGCACCGCCACGCTAATGCAGAATGTGATCATTCTGCACAAATGGCTTCCTCGGTTTTGAGGGTTTAATGTTGCTGCATTTTGACAGCTGTGAACGCTCAACGAAGTCTCCAATCTATCTTGGTGCTGGTTATTTCATAAACCACAACCTAAAGTCCTTCCTTTTCCTCCGTGTCTGATTGGACATTGCCAAGCCCTAAAAAAACAACATCCATTCCATTCAACAGAAGGCTGTTTGTCTTTACTTTGGCTGGATGATCTTACACTGAGACAGTCATTAGAAGACCGTCTGCAGTCCTGTGAATTTATAATCCTCTGTGCAGTGAAACACAAGCTTGGGAGATCACAGTTGAGAGTGTGACCGATTTTGATTCATCGCAATGGGTTGTGATTGGTGTATGTGTGTGTGTGTGTGTGTGTGTGTGTTTGTGTGTGTGTGTTGTGTGTGTGTGTGTGTGTGTGTGTGTGTGTGTGTGCATTGCGCGTGTGTGTGTGTGTGTGTGTGTGTGTGTGTGTGTGTGTGTGTGTGTGTGCATTTTCACTATTGCTCACTATTCTCTGTCACATAGCCAAAACCAAGTAGCCCTTTGAACAGAGATGTCAGATATCAGCTGAGTACTTAACCCTGGCCCAAGTCTGGTGTGGCACAGAGCCTGTCTCTGACTCTATTGGTTGCTATGGCCAGGCTCTATAAGTTCCTATGACCAGGCTCTATTGGTTGCTATGGCCTGGCCAGGCTCTATTGGTTGCTATGGCCAGGCTCTATAAGTTCCTATGACCAGGCTCTATTGGTTGCTATGGCCTGGCCAGGCTCTATTGGTTGCTATGGCCAGGCTCTATAAGTTCCTATGACCAGGCTCTATTGGTTGCTATGGCCAGGCTCTATAAGTTCCTATGACCAGGCTCTATTGGTTGCTATGGCCAGGCTCTATATGGCCAGGCTCTATAAGTTCCTATGGCCAGGCTCTATTGGTTGCTATGGCCAGACTGTGGCAAGGCATGGAGGGCAAAGCTCTGAGCAGGGGAAATGTGGACTCTGTGACAAAATTCTTTTAAAGCACTTCCTGCTCTCCTGAAGACAGCTGAGGATTACCAAGAGACTGAGAGGAATATATCCCAAAGGATGAGCAACTGTGTGTGTAGTGTGTGTTTGGGTGTGTATGCTTGTGTGTGTGTGGGTAGTGTGTGTGCATGTGTGCGTGAAGTGTGTGTTTGAGTGTGTGTGTGAAGTGTGTGTTTGAGTGTGTGTGTGTGAAGTGTGTGTGTGTGTGTGTGTGTGTGTGTGTGTGTGTGTGTGTGTGTGTGTGTGAAGTGTGTGTGTGTGTGTGTGTGTGCGTGTGTGTGCGTGTGGTGATTAAGTTCAGAGGAGTTGTGAGGTGAGGTACCAAAGCCGTGATGTGTGTGTGTATAAGAGAGCAAGAGAGGTGATTGGCCGAGATGTAGTGGAGTGGGTTACGTTTTGGAAATATATCATAGCAGAAGTATAGTGGCGTGTGTGTGTGTAAGAGAGAGGGTGTGTGTTTGTGTTGAATGACAGTCTTTTCTATGATGACATTAACTAGGCGCCATTTCACTGAAGTTGTCAAACTCGATCCAATATCACACCCAATAACAAATAAGTATATTTTTTAACTGCCCCACAGGCTCCAATTAAAGAAGACACTTCAGTATAAATGCAGCATGGCACCAATAAACCTACCCCTGGGGACATTTCATCTCCTGCTTTTATTTATTTGTTATTAATTCAGGATGACAAGAGCAAGCACATAGCAGTAACTCACAATAATGTATATTTCACATGCATGAGGAGAGAGACGCAGTGGCACCTTGGCTAAATTGCGTTTTTGTTGTGTTTTGGCTAAATTGCGTTTTTGTTGTGTTTTGGCTAAATTGCGTTTTTGTTGTGTTTTGGCTAAATTGCGTTTTGGCTAAATTGCGTTTTTGTTGTTGTTTTGGTTAAATTGTGTTTGTTGTTGTTTTGGCTAAATTGTGTTTTGTTTCCCAATTCCCTACTCTGCCACCTTCCCTGATTTTGACAATTCTAAGTGGAAAAGTGGGTATTTGAACTTAGGTTTGCAAAGTGTAAAACAGTAAAATGAATAAATAAATAAATAAATAAATAAATAAATAGCTATGGAGGTTGCAAGTAACCAAAGCAGACTTGACAGGAACACCCTGGGCATTTTTAAAATAGTGCTTTCATTAAGAAAATGATACAGTGTTACCATGGCATCAGTGGTTATTAAGGCTCTATTTCATGCTACTCTGGTTGGAGAAGAGATCTGCAGACCGCTGAAGTTCAGCTGCATTCTGTTGACTTACACAAACTAATTCTAGTTCTTGCATTCGTCAGCACCATTAGCTATTGTGGCTGTGCGTTTTATTTCAACAATCAACCCATTTATATACATTATAGTCCACATCCTGTGGTACCAGGATGTATCTGTAGTACATCACATTAACACACACACAAAAATATCTGTCTGACATGTATACCTTTAGGGCATGAATAATGCCTCAACAATCATGCACAAACCAATGCTTGAGAAAATATACCCTGATGTCCTTGTTCAAACACAGCTTAACTTGTTCTATGCACTCTGACAGCCGCAGCAATGCAAGCACTGCTCTGGTTTGTTTGTTCACCGTGTTACGTTTTGCTTTAGATAATATTCTCTGGTGCATGACTAATGGTGTATGTTACAATGTATCAGCCCACAGTGGCTGCATCAAAGATACACACTCTTTTTGGAACACTATACTCTTCTTCAACATCATCATTCTCATCATCAGCAGCAGCCATGTCATTTGTTGTTGTTGTTCTTCCTCTTGTTCTTCTTCCACCACATACAGTGGAGGAAATAATTATTTGATCCCTCACTGATGTACGATTGCCAGATCCCCAAGCTGCAGTGATTCAGGTCCTCTGTATTTGGAAGCAAGGTAAATATCAGGGCTGTATGTTCAGGCAGTGCATATGAAAGCAAGGTAAATATCAGGGCTGTGTGTTCAGGCAGTGCATATGAAAGCAAGGTAAATATCAGGGCTGTGTGTTCAGGCAGTGCATATGGAAGCAAGGTAAATATCAGGGCTGTGTGTTCAGGCAGTGCATATGAAAGCAAGGTAAATATCAGGGCTGTGTGTTCAGGCAGTGCATATGGAAGCAAGGTAAATATCAGGGCTGTGTGTTCAGGCAGCGCATATGTAATGTTGAGCTTGGGGCTGGTGTAAATAAGAAAAGAGGGACAGTCTTGCTACTGAATATGTGTGTACAGTGGAGGAAATACTTATTTGATCCCTCACTCATTTTGTACTGTAAGTTTGCCCACTGACAAAAAAATCTACATGTAATGGTAATCTAATTGTAATGGTAGGGTTATTTTAACAGTGTATCAAAAAGAAAATAAAGATAAAAAATATTTTGTATTTCATTGAGTCAAATAAGGATTTGATCCCCTATCAACACATGACTTAATACTTGGTGGAGAAACCCTTGTTGGGAAGAACAGAGGTCAGATGTTTCTTGTAGTTGATTACCAGGTTTGTACACATCTCACCAGGTTTGTACACATCTCACCAGGTTTGTACACATCTCACAAGGAATTTTGGACCTCTCCTCTTTGCAGACCCTCTCTAAATCAAAGATTTTGAGGCTGTCACTTGGCAATTCAAAGCTTCAGCTCCCTCCACAGATATTCTATAGGATTAAGGCCCAGAGACTGCATGGCTAGGCCACTCCATGACCTTCATGTGCTTCTTCTTGAGCCACTCCTTTGTTGCCTTGGCTCTAACATTATGTTTTGGGTCATTGTCGAGCTGGAAGACCCATCCATGACCCATTTTTAGTGTCCTGGCTGAGAGAAAGAGGTTGTCACCTAGGATTTCACGGTACATGGCCACATCCATCTTTCCCTCGATCCCTCGTTTCCCTGAAATCGACCTGTCCCTTTAGCAGAGAAACACCCCTAAAGCATAATGCTTCCATCTCCATGCTTGGGGTGGTGTTCTTGGGGTCATAGTCAGAATTCCTCTTCTTCCAAACACGGCGAGTCACATTGATACCAAAGAGCTCGATTTTGGTCTCATCTGACCACATCGCCTTCTCCCATGCATTCTCTGAATCATTCTGGTGTTCATTGGCAAACTTCTGACGAGTCTATACATGGGCCTACTTGAGCAGAGGGATCCGGCGCTGCTGGATTTTAAGCCATTACGGTCTAGTGTGTTACCAATGGTTTTCTTGGTGACTGTGGTCCCAGCTGCCTTGAGATTATTAACAAGCTCCTCCCGTGTAGTTCTGGGCTGATCACTCACCTTTCTCCTGATCATTGATACCCCACGAGGTGAGATCTTGCCTGGAGCCCCAGATAGAGGGAGATTGACGGTCATTTTGTGTTTCTTCCATTTTCGAATAATCGCACTAACTCACCCAGCTTCTTACCAATGGTCTTCTAGCCCATTCCGGCTGTATGCCACCTTGTCCCTGATGTCCGTAGACAGCTCTTTGGTCTTGTCCATGATGGAAGTTGGAGTCTGATTGATTGATTCTGTGGACAGGTGTCTTTTATAAAGGTAACAAGTTAAGACAGGTGTCTTTTATAAAGGAAACAAGTTGAGATTAGGTGTAAAGTGAGCAAAACTTTCTTAAAGCAAGATGACTCATCTGTGGGAGCCAGAATGCTTTATGGTTAGTAGGGGATCAAATACTTATTTCAATCAATGAAATGCAAAATAATTTATCTTTTTTAAATGTGATTTTCTGGATTTTCTATTTGATACACTGTTAAAATAAACCTACCATTAAAGTTATAGACTGTAAATGTCTTTGTCAGTGGGCAAACTTACAAAATGAGTGAGGGATCAAATAAGTATTTCCTCCACTGTACACACATATTCAGTAGCAAGACTGTCCCTCTTTTCTTATTTACACCAGCCCCAAGCTCAATGTTACATATGCACTGCCTGAACACACAGCCCTGATATTTACCTTGCTTCCAGATGCACTGCCTGAACATACAGCCCTGATATTTACCTTGCTTCCATATGCACTGCCTGAACATACAGCCCTGATATTTACCTTGCTTCCAAAAACACTGCCTGAACATACAGCCCTGATATTTACCAAGCTCAATATTACATATGCACTGCCTGAACATACAGCCCTGATATTTACCAAGCTCAATATTACATATGCACTGCCTGAACATACAGCCCTGATATTTACCTTGCTTCCAAATACAGAGGACCTGAGTCACTCCAGCTTGGGGATCAGATTAATATCTAATGTCTAACCAGTCCTGACCAAGAGTTGACTCAATCTGCATCGCTGAGTACCAATGCAAAGAGCCGAGATTGAGCTCTGAACAGCAAGACTGGCATAAAATGAGACTCGGCTGTTAGTTTTGTGTGTAGCTGTCAGGAAGCACCCCCACCCCCAACACCTCAAAATCGGCTTGCCTCTGTTGAGTTATTTAATCGGAGGAGGGGGTTATGTAATACCTCTTCCCCATGCATGCATAAACAGAGGCTTCTGTGCCAGGGTTTAGAGCACATGGCTTTGACAGATATCTTCGTTAGCTGCACCAATTTCACACACCCCTCCTCCCTTTTCTCTTAATCCACTCGTTCGAGACAGGAGGAGGGGAAACCATTTTGAGGGAATATGCCCCCCCCCCATCTCTCCACTCTGATGACTACCGTTTTTAAAGAGGTTTGTTTGTTGCCTTAACACTCTGCATTTAGGGCTTGGAGCCTGGTGAAGCCGCACGGGAGAGTGTCAACACTGGGAAGCTTTAGGAACCCATGTGCCTCGTTTGTCCAGTGTGTTCCCCTCCCTCCCTCTGTCTGTTTCCTCCCGTTTGTGTGCTTATTCCTGGGGGCCCGATGCACTCATTACTAGGAAGGCCCCCTTCCTTGTGTCTTGCATAGAGGGGGAGAGAGAGAGAGCATGAGAGAGAGAGAGAGAGAGAGAGCATGAGAGAGAGAGAGAGAGAGAGAGAGAGAGAGGCAGTTTGGATAGGGTTTAAACAATTCATTAAGAGCCTATTGATGAGGCCTCTGTCATATGGAACTCTGTTTACCCAGCGCTGTGGCCTTTAGTCGGCAGCGGGGCGCCACACGCTGCCACTGCGCTAAAGTAGGATAAATGACATCACAATGGTTGCCGTGTTACGAGCTTGGTTGAGGGGGGCAGGGGTCAGAAGGGGAGAACGGGGCTTTGTGGTCTGGAGCTGGGTAGAGGGATGGAGTCAGGGGTGTGTCAGGGCTCTGGAACGCTGATGGACTAGAAGTTGAGTTTGCGGGTAACGTTAGCTTTCTCCAGATAGTGTCCATGACAGTGTGGTTCATCTGCAGTCACTTCACATAATGTGAATGCATGTGTCTCAAGGGGATTTTTAAAAATTTACATCAACAGGCACCAGCCCATCTGTTGTGATGCCAGTACAGGGAGAAATAATATGTTCCATATATTAAAAAATGCTTAAGACGTTTGGCAAGGTTTCAATTCAATCTCAGCATCACTGTACATGATTACAAACATATATCACACTGTGATAAATGGCTTTGATAAGACTCTGAGGGTTTGAAATAGTCTGTGCAAATAATCAGAGAAGCTCATTTCCCATGCCAGATGTATAATCCACTTCCTCCTGCCTTTGACATACTAGATATTGTGGACCGGTTGTATGGACTATACAGCACAGAGTCTTTGCCATTGTGTTTCCTTGGAGACAAGCCTTTGATGTCATGAAGGGTCAGAGTTTGGGCAGTCTCTGGCAGAGTTTACAGAGGTTACGCAAAATCTTGGACTTGTGACTAGAGCACTTGGGCTGAAAGTGTGATGCCTTAAATAATTAGAGAATACATTTGTTGGAATAAATAGGCAAAATTCCCACCCGGTTTGGAATAACAAAACAATTACATTTTGACATTGTTGCTTTGGAATATTTTGACAGAAAATATGAATTTCTGGTAACACTTTACGGTAAGGGTACATGAATTATCATGAATTCATGCATGAATTAATTCATGATTTACATATTACTTCATTCCTTAATATCTCATGAATCATCAGCAATTTACATGAGTTCATAGTCTGTCATTCATGACCTCATACATGAACAACACAAAAAGCATTAAAGCATTAAAGCATCTAAAGCATTAAAGGAAAATTCCGGTTTTTAGTACTTTAAGGCCCTTTTCTGGTTTGTTTTGGATGAACTAAAGTGGTGGACACCGAAATGTAGACGATTGGTCCTGTCTCGACTTTTCTGACTCGTTTTGAATCGCGTTTGACTGCTCAGGGTGGCTGCCAACAGGCATACTGTAGTAGGCTACTCAAACACCACTCAAACTCCACTAACCACTCGGTGAGTTGCACAGTTTTGAAAAACGAACATTAAGGGTTGTTTTAGGACATGTTTGAGTAAGCTACAGTATGCCTGTTGGCAGCCACCCTGAGCAGTCAAAGGCGATTCAAAACGACAGAAAAGTCGAGACAGGACCAATTGTCAAAATTTCGGTGTCCACCACTCTAGTTCATCCAAAACAAACCAGAAAAGGGCTAAAAACCGTAATTTTTCTTAAAGTATGGTGAGCACATCATTATGACTTATGAGTTATTAAGAATGATCATGATGATTTATTTTTCAAAAATGTTGTCATCACTACTCAAATTCTGATTTGAACACAACTTGTGCAGTTCTCTAAACACATGCCATTGTTCACACTTTAGTTGAGGGGCCACAAACATGATGAACTCATGAGTAATTAACCTGACATACATGTAATCATGATGATCATGCTTAAGACATCATAAATCATAATGATGGACCCACTGTACCTAATGCTTTAGTTGATGTGTTGTTCATGCATGAGGTCATTAATGAGAGACTATGAACTCATGTAAATTGCTGATGATTCAAAACATATAATGGAATGAAGTAATGCATAAATCATGAATTAATTAATGCATGAATTCATGATAATTCATGTACCCTTACCGTAAAATGTTACCGAATTTCCTTCACTTCTTGTTTCAGTGTCTTGTAATGTGTCTACATTTTTTTACCATCCAATAGAGAGTAAAATTACAACAATTTTAAATAACAAAGCAGCTGTTTCAACCGCATCCCTCCTTGACAAAAAATACAAGACAGCAAGAAGACTCCTTCCTAACCTCATCGTCTAAGTGCTAATTCACTACCTACAGTACTGCCTTAAACATCTAGTCAGAAACACAGCCCACTTCACTACTGTATGTGGAAAAAGGCATTAGTAGACATAAACTCCAAACACAACCAACACCATGACATTGTTAAATGATAGCATGCACCACTGGTCTCTATATACACACGGTCATTAGTGGGAGTAAATGGAGTATGACTGGCTTTGACGGATGATGCTGAACTGTGAAGCAGGTGAGAAAATATTGGTTATTGATTGCAAGCTCATCAGTAGGCTTGCCCGTGTACAGTTTGATATTTAGACAGAGACAAGGCATTTTGATAGCAAATATTTCTCCCAGTTATGGAGCTGTGGATTTGCCATATTTCATCTACTCTCACCAGCACATAGCACAGCATGAGAGAGGAGATCAGAGGTGAGAAGGTGTTATGCAGAGAGACATCGGTGGGGGAAACTACACACTTGATGTGCAACACATTTCCCCAATATTACTTTTTTTCAGTAGGCAGTGAAAACATAGCTCTCCTAGCATTATTAAATCAACATATTCACAAGCCTTAGGCATAAAGTAAAATGATGTTATCACCTGGTGAAAAGAAACAATATAAGATATTAAACAATATCAGTAGTGACGTTGAGCATGTTGCCCAAAATTCATATAATTCTTTGTTAAGGTTATTGAATTTGGGTAAAACCAGAGGATTGCTCCAGCATCCATTGGGGCCTGTAAATTCGTCTAGTGACAAGCCTGGCTAATCAGGATAATCTTGACTTGCAATTAAAATGATTTGTGTCTCCTATGGTAACAATAGCCATTGGCTTGACTAATCCAGATTGCACCAGTAGTGTGGAGTTCCAGTCAATAGAAAATTAAGAGTCAATTAAGGTGATGTGGATAAATGCACGGGTCATTTTGTTCACCATGTCCATTGGCCACTGAGAGAGGAAGAGAGGAGACTATCCATCAGTTTGGGGGCAGCTGCATTAGCAGCTTTACAGTCACTGCCACAGGCATTAAGTTCCCTCTAGCCGATTTAAAGACAGTCAGGATAGGGTTTCATCTGCGAGGATTATTCATTGGTATGTGTTTTGTGTGTGTGTGTGTGTGTGTGTGTGTAGGGCTAAATACTTTGGTGTAAAAGGATTGTGAGGTTAGAGCTCAATTTCATTCTGGGATACAAGCCCAGATGCGCTGAATACCTTGTGCAAAAGGAATTTGCAATAACAGTAAAACAATACCAACTTTCCCAGAAACGACGCAATAAGAAGTCGCCGGTTTGATCACCACCGCAGGTGAAATATTTTTAGGTCCTCTCATCAGCATAATTACGAGAGGCTTGGAATAAACATGATCCACATGAATGATAAACGATGAAAACAGGCTATTTATGTAATTTCATTCCAGCGGTGCAAAACAAAATCAAATGCATTCAAATGACATCCAGAGAAACACAGACTGAGAGGGAGGAAATGTGACGCGACTTAAATGGATGCCGGCAGGCGTGGCCCAACCTCATGAGTTAAGTCAATGCAATTAATTTCCATCTTTGGTGTTTCATCCTGTAATGTGCTTTCACATTTGCCCGGCTGTACTGATATGTGCTTGCAAAATGACTTAAAGCTAATTTTATAGCTTGTCAGGATTGTTCTCTTATTTTGCACATTACGTTTGATGAAACAAGAAGCACAAGTGAATTCAGCATGCAAACATGAAGCCCCTACTTAGTGGGTGGCACTCAGCTAATGTAAGAAAGCAAAAAAACAAATAACCTAACCACTGAGACAAAGGCTCCTAAATGGCTTTGACAGCTGCACACATCTTCAATCTTGAGGCTTTATATTTTCAATGCTGGGTCCATGCTGAATGTTGATTGTGTACTAGGTGGTGTTATGTTGGCACACTGGAAGCCTTTGGAAGGATTTTTCTTATTTTTTTTCTGGGTACGTTCACTTAAAAACATCAAAGAGTGACTAGATGTAATGGTACATTAAGAATTTTGAAAGACATGGTAATGAAAGGATCTGTACTGGTTATGTGTGAAACAGTGAAGTTAGTGTGATGTGATACTTAAAAATAATTTATTGGCTGACAATTACTGAGTAAGGTCACATACCTGAATGACCTTTCTAATAAAGACATTAAGTAGGTAACTATCCATTATAATTGTTGTTAAGTGAGTTATTAGTACATCTATACTCAAATCTAATATCTCCACAGGATCAAATATGGTGGAGCTTTATGGTTCAATCCCAATTGAGAATAATTGTCCATAAATTAACTAATCAATGTGAGTCTAAGCTCTCAGGGTCCTAAATTAAGTAATTGCATGCATAATTGGATGCATTGGAGTTAAACCCTTTTGAGTAAATCATGTAGATGACCAGAGATACACAGGCAGAATTATGCAGCATCTTTCCATTACTGTAATACATACCTCTGTCTTTGTTAATAGGTGTTTTGGCATTGTACTGCTCTGGGGTGCGTTTCTGCAGAAGTTAGCAACAACGTTGCTGAACCACCATGGTACGACACAATTTGCGCTCAAACACCTTTGTAACACCTGTTTCTAGAAAGCATCACACTTGTGTCGCAATTAGCTACTTCCGGCGTTCAAACACCGTAGTTCCAACAATGTTGTTGATGATGCAGTGATACATATCATTGGTGGAAACAGTGGCAACATGTGCAATACCCCACAATACCCCATCCCCAAATTCTCTGCCAACGCCTATGTCTGTGTCGACATTGTTCTAGACCAAAAGTGATTAATGCTGGCATTGTCTTTACCATCAGCAAAAATCTAAACCTATTGTTTACTTAAGCCGGCCAATATTTGTCATTATTTGTGTTAAATATCTGTGATGGAGCACTGAGACAGGTGACCTTATTATGATACATAAACTACATACATGTACTCTATATGTACCTGTATATGAGGACTTTTAGTTAACTAATTTTGTCTTGTAAACTACTTTTCAGATTATTCTACATTTAACTGCTGCCATTAGAGCTGCAGCCAGCCAGAAGCAGATGGGCGCCCCCTATTAAGTCAGGTTCTGCTCAAGGTTTCTTCTATTCCGGGAATATGGGAGTTTTTCCTTGCCACTGTTGCCATATGGTGTGCTTGTAGGGGGTTAAGGGTTAAGGCTGCCAATCTTCCGGTCCTTGTACTAAGAACATACGGTTACACTTTACTTGACAGTGTCAACATAGTGACATGACACTGTCACAAACATGTCATAAACAAGTTATAAACGTTTATGACATAACACTTCTGTTATTAAGTGACATTTGTTTTTTGTCATAACAAGTTAGGATTAGGGTTAGGGTTAGGTTTAGAGTTAGAGTTAGGATTAGGGTTAAGATTAGGGTTAAGGTTAGGTGTCATGCGTCATGTCACTCTTATGTCAATACTGTCAAGTAAAGTGTTACCGAACATACTAAGGCTAGGCAAATACTAAGAACATACTAAGGCTAACCGCTTAGAGTCCACATGAACAGGGCTTAAGCATTTGTTAGCCTAAGCATTTGTTAGCAAAACCTATATATACTGCCACAACAACTTGCTGTGTTAGCCTCAAAATGTAGTATTGTTATTATTATTTTCTTCTCTATTATAGTGTTATAAGTAAGGTTGGGTTCATGCTGGGGAATTCTCACAAGCCTGTAGAGGTGGTTGTGAAGAGGAGGATGCTGCCATAGCTGTTAAATATCTCGGGGAACTCATGACACCCTCAGCGGCCTTCAGATGAAACACAGAGCCTGCAGGAGTGCTCTACAGGAGGCCTCCGCAACGCTTCTGTCATAAATACAGAACCCTGGAGAGAGATTTTTTGGTGTATACAGAAAATGTGTGCTCATTTTACTGCATTGTGTGCCCTTTTTACTAAATGTGCTCTCATTTTAATTTTTGTGAAATTAATATACCGGTAGTAAAATGTGTGCAAGATTTACTAAATGGAGTGCACAATCAAATGAAATAGACCACAATTCAGTAAAACGAGAGCACTATAGTAAAATGAGCACACAATAATCTAAATTGTGCACACAATCTGGTAAAATGAGACCACTCTCGATATAAACAAATATCTTTTAATGAGACCTTTTAACCTCCCAGGCTGCGTAAATCTAAAGGATGCTAGAGGAAGTCATCCTGCCAGCTGCCATCTCCTTGTAGAACAACTCTCCTCTGTGACAGGAGGCGAGACTCGTATATATTTCTCACAGATTAAGCGGTCTCTTTAGTCTCAAACTCTATTTCCATTATGTTTGTATGCTGCGTAATTTTATATGCTATAGTATGTTTAGTATACAGTTTATTTTGTAGCTGGCTTTAGCTGTACAGCATTGTGCTAGCAGTACCATTTCCATTTGGGGATTGATAAATCTCTCTCTCTCTCTCACTCTCCCCCTCTCTCTTTATCCATCTATCTATCTACCTGTGTAGACAGCTGGTCTCCCTGATTTGGCCCTCTGTATATAATGAATTCCATGAGGCAACAGGGACACAGGAGAAGGCGCGATGACAGTGTGTCTGTGCTGATGGCATTTCATTTCTCCAGGCGTGCCGCGTCACCGTGTGAGTGGACCTTGTTTCCTCGTCAGTCCATGGGGCCTCCTCATTAATTATTTCAGTGATATTTAAAATGTGAGTACTCCCTCTGAAGATGTCTGCAAAACAAAAATAACATTTTAATGAACAGTCTGTTCATCTAACTCTGAAATCTCCAAATAACTGCTAATTAATTACTGTCTGAGAGAGAGAGAGAGAGAGAGAGAGAGAGAGAGAGAGAGAATCATTCTATTCTGGGATCTTGCAAATCCCTGCATTATGGGTTTCAATTGTCTTCAATTGTTTCCCCACAGCAAAATTAAAAAAAAAAATAATACAAATATAAAAATTACAACTTACTAACTTGGCCATTCACAACACCCAGTGCTTTAACAGACACTTTGTTTACTGTCACATAGCTAATAAATAAAAGAAGTACTGCATAAGACTTCCCCATTTAAAAACAAGCAGTGCCAGTGAGTGAATATTCTCTATGGGCCTAGGTCACTTCAGCAGGTTGTCTGATATGATTCAAACTAGCATAGCGTGGCTACACACAGTCGAACAGGGAACCCACCTGTCAGAAGGGATATTGTAATTGCAAACCACTGCATCTCTCCTGTAACAAAAATAATTCATGGAGCCCTATGAGGTTATTATACCAGAGGAGATTGTGTTCAACAAATGTGAGTCGATGTTTGGAGTGTCTCTTTGGGGGAAACACCAGCTAATGTGGATGACATTACAAAGCAAAGATTTTTAAAGTACAAAGTCATAAACATAGTTAATTGAGAAAGTGTCAGGTAAACTATGAAAGTGTCTGTTGTTTTGAATAATTTTGATCCAATTTTAGAATTGAATATGCCTATTTCACCATTATGTTTTTCACCAAAGTAAACAAATAAAGTTTTATCACAATGTCATTTCATGCTGAAAACACAGTAGCCTGTGTCTGAAAATGTCTTGAATTTCCCCTTGGGGATCAATAAAGTATCTATCTATCTATCTATCTATCTATCTATCTATCTGTAAGCTTGTGTAATTACTACAATTCCTGAATATGTATAAAGAATTAATATCTTACGAAATAATTTAGAAAATATAAGGATTTTATAATGTTAGTAAATGGGGAAGTTCATGTCCGTGATTAAATGTTTACATCACGTGAGGGAACTAGGAAGTGACAGGCTGTGTGGAAGGAGACACGTGTAGAAACTGAGTCGGAATTAAACAGAACTGTTCCTGAGCATATCCATCTCTTTCTTGTGTCTATAACGTGAGGATTCCACCTGTAGACGAACCCAGGAGTCAGGATTTAGTTTACATATCTATCTATCTATCTATCTATCTATCTATCTATGTGTTGTAGAAGGTCAGAATGCCTATATACCTCCTAAACACTGCCTGTCACATGCTAAACAATGTTCTTGTGTATGTGTGTGTGTGCATATGTGTATGTGTGTGTGGGTGTGCGTGTGTGCATGTGTGTGTGATTGTGAGGTGGTGGCTTTATGTGACGTGCACGCATTGCGGTGTGGTGTCAGCACAGCTGTCATACTGCTATCAGTCCATGAGCTCCGTGATCTGTGGCGTCCCGTCACCTGTCAGATGGGCTGGCTGACAGCATTGCTGAACGCGCTGCTCAACCTCTTCTACGCGTCTATGCAAGACAGGGCTTCCACTGGAGGTACTGTCAATCCCGGTGCAAGATGCATGGACCGGATGAAGTGTCTGTGCCACAGGCCTCTGAAGTGTGTGTGTGTGCGTTTGTTTGTTTGTTTGTTTTTTACGAGGGATGTGGTTGTCCAGCACCTGTGCTGCGATGTGTCATTATATTATATTATGTTATATTGCATCAGTATTGAATAAGCATCCGCTCACATGGTGCACATGACAACAGCACTGACAGACACAAAATAAACAACAGTGTAAACATAACCATCTGTTTTTATTTTCTTTATGGACTATTTTTGTTCGCGGCCGGTGGGGACAATGCTGTCATTCATTTGAGTTGCTATCAGAGACTATTCATAAAAAAAGATGTTTTGTTGGTCTAATTCTTCTCGACATGAGAGGTTTGATCAAAGAGCCCGTCAATGTCATATTTGTGCTGAACATTTGAAAGAGACAGCTTTGGGAGACGGCTGTGAAGGCAGGAAATAGGCTCATATTACTGACTTCATCGTTCTATTCACGACTTAGCCTAGTCAGACACAACAGCATGAGACTGTAGAGGATCAAAACTAAAATGGAGTCAAAGCTACTGATTTCAAACCAGTTGTTTGTTTAAGCCGCTATAAGATGCTGTGGGAGGGAAGGGTATCAGATTCACTTCCAAATGCTTTCCCTGAAAGGCCGTGGAAAGTTCGCCACATCCAGCGAGGAGGGATTTCTTTCTGAGGTTCTAGGCCCCGGCTAATGGAGCAATCCTTTTTTTCCCCATGGTTTACTTTCCTCACTCTTTAACTCTCCATTTCTCCGGAGCCATTCATCACAAAAGGGCATGATAACAAACAAAGATTGATTGACTCAGCATGCTCAGAGGCCAGGTGCCAGTACAAATACTTCAAACACGGAATTTAAATGCTAATGCCCCAGCCAGCCAAGCAGCCAGTGCTGAGGTAGAGGCAGAGGCAAAGCTCGCCTAAAATCCAAAGTTAAAGATAGAGAAAGGAAGTGAATTGTGAATGGAAGGAGAGCGATAAATAGATTAAAAGGGAGAAAGAGAGAGAGAGAGAGTATGACTAAATAAGAGTGAGTCCATGATAATTCTTGAATTATGTTGTATGTAGAAAATCTCTCTCAAGGCACCTAAGGATTAAGTACCGGTATCATGGAACACATACAGACAAAAAAGTACACTTCCTACATGAGGGCAGTGCAAGTGGAGACTGTGCTGATTATTGTAGTGATCATAAGCCGGTCACAATAGATGATTCATTTGCTGTAGAGTTGCAGCAGACCTCAGGGTTATCATGTTTCCCCGGGGCCTTGACACAGGCCAGGCTGACACACAGTCAGTGACCGATCCAGAGAGACGTTATTGTTCACTGTGAAGTGTGGAGGGGCAATCAGCAGGCTTGTCATCAACCTTGCTACTGGACAAAATGTGTCACCAATATGCCTGAGAGGGTCCAGCTTTCACATTTGAAGCACTATCTACAAACTGCATCTACAGCACAATGCTGTTATTATCTTTATTATGTCACAAAGTATAAGCAAGTAAGGATATATACTCTTTTGATCCCATGAGGGAAATTTGGTCTCTGCATTTATCCCAATCCGTGAATTAGTGAAAGACTCTCAGCACACACTAATCCCGGCGCAGTGAGCTGCCTGCAACAGCGGCGCTCTGGGAGCAGTGAGGGGTTAGGTGCCTTGCTCAAAGGCACTTCAGCTGTTCCTACTGGTCGGGGTTCGAAGCGGCAACACTCCGGTTACAAGTCCTAAGTGCTAACCAGTAGGCCAAGGCTACTCCGTATGTGGATGTTTGTCTAGTGACTGACAAGGTTGCTGTTGGTTTATTTGTTTGAAACATAGTACCTGCTGTGTACATTGGTTGTATTAACATCGACTGTGTAAATTGGGTGTACAACTAAAATGTTGAATTAAGTATTTGTTGAACTAAAACAATATTGAATCAGTATTGAATATTTATATTCAAAACATCAATTCAATTAAATTCTCTAAGCCATGGTAATATCTGCGTTGGTCCATTCAGATTTCTTCCCATATGTATGGGGTATGCCGATCATTTAGAACGCTAAGCTTATGTCTCTCAGAACTCCAGCCATGTTGTTTCACACCTGACGTATGATGTTTTGGTGGAGTCTCTTCCCGGCAACTCTGAAAAGCATAGCCCCTGTCTTCTGTCTCTCCACAAAGCAGCCTATGCTAGCGTGGCACATTGAAGCGCAATTAGCCGCGAGGCCTGCTGTGCTAGCATCCACCAACAGCTTCATCCTGTGAGAAAGGCACATTAACGGCACTCAGGAGGGACTCCTCCAGGCAGAGTGGAGTGGAATGAATACGGCTGCCTGCCTGCACTCTTCTGTGAGGAGAGGGAGGGAGGGAGGGAGAGAGAGAGAGAGAGAGAGAGAGAGAGATAAAGAATGCAATCTGCAGTGTGTGATGCCCCTTTGCTGTTTCCTTTCTGAAGGCTTGCTGGACAATCTTCCTCTTTGTGATTGTGTCTAAGAGAGGGCCCTCCTGAAGGCCAGTGGCTAATTAATCTGAGGTTTGGCATATGGTGCATTACCCCCTCAGGCCATCCTTTATTTAAAGATGGACAGAATAAGAGAGAGAGAGAGTCAGGAATAATATCCCTCTATGTTTTTATGCAGACATTTCTACATAATCTCCCATTCCTCACTGTAGAGGGGCAAGGGTGGGTCCTCACTGTAGAGGGGCAAGGGTGGGTCTGTAGAGGGGCAAGGGTGGGTCCTCACTGTAGAGGGGCAAGGGTGGTAATATCTTTCCTTCTGTTTTCCTTCCTTCCTCCTGTTGTGCCCTTTCTTATGACGGTGAGAGGACTGAGGTGGGGACAAGAAAGGGGGGAAAGGCTCATTTGTAAACAGAGTTTGCAGGAATGCTTTCCTTAACATATGGTAATGCTCCTCAAATTCATTCCCTGCTACATTGCACCTATTGCTCATGTGTAGACAGACACATTAAAGCCCAGGAGGGGATGACATTGCGGTGTGAATGCAGGAGGGATGTGTGTTTTCACACTTTCATGAAAACAAAAGCAAAATGACTCTATTAGGGCATCTGATAACCTGACACAACTAGGAGCAATTGACACACACACACACACACACACACTCTCTCACACACGCTTTCTCACAGGCATGTAGATAAAAGGCTGACGACACATGCAATCACTCAGGAGGGGTGCTGTTATTTATGAGCCACTGTTTACATGTTTATCCTTTTAATGACGTGTGAAAATCGACTGATAGTTTCCCGCCAGCTTGTCTTGTGAGGCTCTTTCCCCCACCGCCGCCGTGTCGTGATTGATGGCTACTCGGTGGACAGGAAACATGCTCATTACAGTCTCACTCCTGTCTCACGGCAAAAAGAAAAAAAATGGCTCAACCACATCAACTTGGTAGAAGATTAGGAGACAACACCAATGAGGCAGGCAGACAGACAGACAGACAGACATGTGCTGGGTTCATCATTTCATGGAGGCGAAAAAGAGAAGATCCAAACACACGAGAGGGAAGACTGTAAACTTCATCTGCTGAAGTGCCCTTGTGTTGGAGGGCATGCTCGTAGCCATCTATCAGTGCTAATGCTATTGATCAGGATGATCATTTCAGCGAGTCGCAGTAAGACTAGAGTGAGGGGGTGGTGTTGGACAGGGGATGTTTTTCAGTAAGCAGACATTTACGATCCTGCGTGGAGTTGCTGGATGAGGGGCGGGGGTGTGGGGGCGGTGATAGTGAACTGATCGTTCCCATTAGCCCACAGATGAAAAGGAGTCTGCGGACAAGCAGACAGCTGCTTTCTGGTGAAGGGGAGGCTGCCGTACTGTTACGATGCAAATGGGTGGCAGAGCAGAGTAGCAGTGCTGCGCTGCTGAAGGTGATGAAGCGCCTGTCTCACCTGCAAGGCAACGCGACTAGCAGCCTGCAATTAGGATGGAGAGACAAGCCTTATGCTCTCCAGAAGGGAGAGCCATCTTCAAAGATCTAACCATCAAACACTGCTTTTCTTTTTTTTTTAAACACCCACTGTTTAGTGTATGTACACACACAACTGCTCATAATACACACACAAACACACACAGATGCACACACACACACACCTACCCTTAATGCCTTTGTTTAACAAAAACCCACTGTGAAACAAATTGTGTTTTGACAGCACTTTTCGGCCTTGCAGGAGGCAACCTGAGACATTTCCTCATCAAAGACCTGTTGATAACTTGTTATCAAAGACATGTTTTTTCCTGCTCGTACGCCAGCAGCACTCCGGGGTTCCGATCGCTCGCACACCCTCTTTTCGGACCGATAATTTGATGCTCTTACATCTTTTCCAGTTCCCTGGCTGCTTATGTAATATGGATTGTAGGAGCCGCATTTGAGTTTATTTTTGGTTTCATAATTACTTATAGTTGTCTTTTTCGTTGCATTGGAGAGTGCTCCTTCTACAGGTGGAGAGGGTGCTACCCTATAAATTGGGGCGTGTAGCGCATGACGAGGAGAAGGCGTGCCAGCAGATACAGTCTTTGACCTCGGCCTGGATCTGCATTACCAGAGCTTGGCCTATACGGAGAAAGCTGAACTCCGCTCTAAAGACATATTTAAGGACATTTAAAACAATTTGCAACTTTATTTTGTTCTTTATGTTTATTTGCAATAAATTCCGACAAACTTTCAACGACAACATTCTTGGATTTTCTTGGATTCGGGCCGCGAGTCTGATCCTGTACCCGCATTCTCAGTAAGAAAACGGGGTTACAGGAAAAACCTATGGATTGTAGTAAACAGGGAGGGATTTGATCCTCTTTTCCGATTTCCTGTCTCACCATATACGGCTAACAGAGAATGTGTGTCCCTTGCAGGCCAAGTTCTCCCCCATGCTGACTCTCTAGTATAGTCATTAATGATAAATAATGCAAAATGCACCTCAGTAGTGTTCTGACAATCGGTCGATCCGGGTTCAAATCAACAGCGCTTTGGATTAAAGGGTGCTAATAGTCAGGGGGCCTATGTGGTTTCTGTGGGTTTGAAATGTTAATTTTTGGAGAGTGGTTGGACTGTCTTTAGGGGTCATTGAACATGGAGAAAAATTATGTCTCAACCCATGTTGTCTCAACCTATGTTTCAACCCTATTTTTATGAAATTGTATATTTCACTGTAATTAACACCATACATTTCGCCTAAATCATTGGCTATGTTGAATAAAGTTCACAAAACAGTTATTTTCAACAATGTGATTGTATGTCAATACTATGATTGTATGTCAAACAATTAGAGATAAGATCAATAACCAATCAGAATTCACCAAATAGACATACTCCATTGCTGAAAGATAGTGAAAACATAACAGAATCACAGATGAGACCTCAAACAACATTTAATTAATTTACATATACAAAACATATTAGATCTCACCTCCACAATTTCCTCATCAAAATCTACAACTAGTCTACTAGACCCTATTCCTACTCACCTTCTTAAGACTGGTCTCCCCTTCCTGGATAATGTTTTGCTCCAGATTATAAATAATTCAATGCTATCAGGGCATGTACCGCAGTCGTTTAAGACATCTGTTATTAAGCCATCAATCAAAAAACCTAGCCTTGTATCGATACTGGTCCTCCTGGACCTCAGCGCTGCCTTTGACACCATAGACCATGACATGCTACTTAGGCTTGAAAATTTGATAGGCATCAAATACTCAGCACTCGCTTGGTTTACATACCTTCCTAACCGTCAACAATTTGTACAGGTCCATAATAAACCATCTACCCAGATTATGGTAATATATGGAGGGCCTCAAGGCTCAGTATACTGGGGCCCCTGTTGTTTTTATTATTCGTATGCAGATGATACACAACTATACCTCTCCATAAAACCTGATGAATTAACCCCGTTAGCCAAACTTTACACATGTATAAGAGATATAAAGACATGTGTAACCCTGTTGAAAATGTATACATTAATATAAGATTTAAATACATAATTTCATAGTTAATAAATAGTATGTAAGGTTAAAAAGTTAAGATTCATTGACCAGCAATGATGTTATGAGTTTGCTCATTAAGAGAAATGCATATTGGGTAATGTTCATGTTTACTGAAAATAGCATTTAAAATGTTAAATATTTGTTGTTTAATAATATGTTAAAATG
Organism: Alosa alosa; assembly: GCF_017589495.1. Classification (NCBI taxonomy): domain Eukaryota; kingdom Metazoa; phylum Chordata; class Actinopteri; order Clupeiformes; family Clupeidae; genus Alosa; species Alosa alosa. Next base: position 1,483,439 of record NC_063202.1, on the reverse strand, counting down.
CTTTAAAAATGCCTGTAAGAATAGAAAGAAAGAGTTACACAAATGTTTTGTGAATTTATTTTATTTCTGAAAGTTTTGTGAATGAGCCAATCACATTCAAAGGACAAGGAAGTGAGTGGTGCGGGAGAGAAACGTGAGGACAACGTGAAAGAGAGTTGGGAGAAAGCACGAGAGAGTACGAGTCGAGAAGCATGTTTGTGGATAGAGAACTGTTTATGTAATGCACCAGTTTAGTAAGTGTTCAACCAGAACTCTTATACAAAGCGTAAATGGTGATAGTTTATGTCCGGTTGAGTGGACGACTCAGCACACACAGACAGAAAGAAGTTTAAGCTAGCTGCTGACTTAGTGGCTAGTGCTTTGCATGGACTTTCCTAACAAGCTAGCAACCAGTGACCTTGACTAGTAAAGCCTGTGTGAAACTGCAAGAAGAACGACAAAGACCCGACGGAGCCGGATAGCGTTGCCGAGTGGTGGACTTTGCGAGGTCGTCAGCTGCATGAATCTTCTCTTCAACTGTCTCATCTTCATTGTGAATCTTCTCGTCATATCTCCTGCTCCTGCTGCTACTGCTGATCCTGCGCGCGTGAGGCTACATTCCCATTGAGTAAAGGTACCATTTTTCTTTTGTTTTTGCCTTCGTGGTGAAGCAGCCATTTTGTTTAGGGCTACAACGCACCCGAGCTGCATTCAGGCCTGCATCACTTGAACATTTGAAGGGTATTTACAATTAGACTAGGTTATTGCCGGCTATTTTCTTGGGCCCTTAGGTTTCCAATGTGAAAGTGTATGCATTTATGATTTGAAAAGTGATTTTGAAAAGATACATTTAAATACTTACCTACTTTTTCTAAGTAAATCTTTTATACTTTTATAAAAACAGTTGTGGTGAATGACTATTTTGATATTTTAAGTTAATTAAGAAAAAGAGTAATTTTGGTTAAAAAGTGAAAGTGTTTAAAGGATAAAGGTAAGTCTAAGACATTTAATTGTATGTTAAAGTGTACATATTAAGGCTTAAATAGTGATTTAAAGGGAAAGAGTAATTCATATAATAAGTTAGTAATTACACACACACACAAGTTAAACACTGATTGCACACTGATGACGTTTATTAGTGAAACCCCACTTATTTGATTGATAGTATAGTTAAAGAATTCAGGATAGCCACCTCTCACTATAGCCAAACACGCTAGAGAGGCGCTACACATGGATGACGAATAATTTCCTGCTTTTGAACTCAGATAAAACAGAAGTCATGGTTTTAGGCTCTAAAAAGATGAGGGATATCCTATCCACATCACAGGCTATATAGTGATCTTTCACTGACCTCATCCACAAGTGTTATAATTGACCAGGACCTAGCACTAAATAATCACATAAAACAGATCACCAAAACGTAATTTTACCATTTAAGGAACATTTCCAAGATAAGGAAGTCCTTATCCTCACCAAATGCTGAGAAATTAATCCATGCTTTTGTCACCTCAAGGACAGACTATTGCAATGCTCTATACGCTGGCTGTAATAATACCTGTCTAAAGAGCTTATAGCTTACACAAAATGCAGCTGCTCACACACACAAAAAAATGAACATATTATTTCCCCCATCCTAGCATCTTTACACTGGCTACCTGTAAAAAGTTATTGACTTCAAAATATTACTTAAATTGGTTGGTTGGTTGCCTGCATTGAAAGAGGACACCTCATGAAGATGCTCTTTTGTCTGCTTCTGACAAAAGAAGCATTTATGCTGGCAGCTGCTGCTGAACAAGTGTACAAAGTCCTATGGACTTGATGCAGTTGCAGGTGTTGCTGCAGGTTCAGAAGATGGTCTACCACGTCTTTTCTGAAGCCACTGAGTCGTGCCTGCTTAACATGATTTCTAGTAGCGAATCTTAGCATGCTGCAGATGCTCACTGTTAACAGAAGACAAAAAAATTGGCATATGTCATAGGGTCATTCACCAGTCCACACATATCTGGCACTGGATCTGTTTCTTTTGCTGTAGAGAATATGTGTGCCATCACCTGACTAACAGAAAGACACACCTCAGAATATAACCTAACTAGACTGTGCCACCATGAACTATGAAAATGTGCTTGCTCAAATGTAGAAGGCTAGAAGGTCACTAATATCACCAACCATGAAGAACAGAGCACTATGTGTTATTCGATATTCTAAATTCTATAACTGCCAGCTATCAACAGCCAACTGTCACTGTTAGTGTCTCTCTTTCTCTTTCTCTCTCTTACACACACACTCACCTGTCTGTTTGTCTATCTGATCCTTTTACTCCTTTCTATTCTTCACACTTACTTAGGCTACGGAAGGCTTTACAGACTTCAGCTGGTACTAGCTATGTAAAAGTCTATTAAACTTGATATAACAGAGATCTCTGCACTTTGTGCTCTGAATGGGTGTAGACAAGAACTGGCAGAGCAGGCTAGGCCTACACTCAAGCACACAAATAGGCATTAATTGATAGTATTGATATTGAAGTATTATTTTTTAATCTGACAATTTTGAACATTTTAGGCACAATGTCTTGTTAAAGAGATCAATCATCAGCCTAAAAATGTTTTATAATGTTGTATTGGTCCATTTTTGTATAATGTGGTCCATTTTTGCACACTACCTTGTAGAATAGCCTATCTTTGCTTTTTGGCACCAAACCCTATGCTATAATACCAGCAATGTGAGGTTTATGGACAAAACACCAAATTTGACCTTTTCTGAATTTGACCTTTGATTTGGGTCCTTCAAAACCTTCAAAAAAATGGAGACATGTCAATCTAGTTTAACCTTAACTTCTTAAAAATACAGGAAATATGTATCATACTTTTAAATTGTCTCAACAGTACACTAAAATAATAGTACACCAACATTACACTAATACAAAGTATACTAATTAGATTAGATTAAATTCAACATTATTGTCATTGTGTCATTGTGGCTTAGTTGATTGGTTGTCACTGGGATGCAGAGTTAGAGTTCAGTCACAGGAAAGAAGCTTCCTTTGAACCTGCTGGTTTGGGTGCGTAGAGACCTGTAACGCCTCCTGGAGGGTAGTGGGGAGAACAGTCTGTGGTTGGGGTGAGAACAGTCTTTGATGATGCTGCGCGCCTTACACAAGCATTGCTTTGCCTTGATGGCCTCGATGGAGGGGAGTGAGGAACCGGTGATGCGTTGGGCTGTTTTCACCACCATCTGCAGTGCTTTTCAGTCGTGGGCAGAGCAGTTGCCATACCAAACTGTGTGATAGCGTGGTGCAGCGGTAGAAGTTCACCAGGATCTGGGGAGATGGGTGGACCTTCTTCAGTCTCCTCAGAAAGAAAAGATGCTGTGAGCCTTGTTGATCAGCAAGTAAGTATATATACTCTTTTGATCCCATGAGGGAAATTTGGTCTCTGCTTTTATCCCAATCCATGAATTAGTGAAACACACACAGCACACAGTGATCACACACTAATCCCGGCGTAGTGAGCTGCCTGCATCAACAGCAGCGCTCGGGGAGCAGTGAGGGGTTAGGTGCCTTGCTCAAGGGCACTTCAGCCGTGCCTACTGGTCGGGGTTAGAACCGGCAACCCTCCGGTTACGAGTCTGAAGCACTAACCAGTAGGCCACGACTGCCTCAAGGTAAGGTAGAGGTGTTGAGGATCCAAGATAGATAGATAGATAGATACTTTATTGATCCTCAAGGGGAAATTCAAGGGTCTCAGTAGCATACAGAAATAACACACAACATGCACTTATAGCAGAAATGGTAAACATAAGTATAAGTATAAACATATAACTAAACTCCACTGTACAATAAAGACAGTAGAAGATAAGACAGATAAGAAAACTAACAAAACTAAATACTAAATACACTATATAAGTTAAATTAAGAAAGTCCAATGTGCTTGAGGGTGATCAAGCATAAGACGCTTGTAGTGACAGGGCCGGGACTGGTGAGGTGCTAAAGGGAGTGAGTGTCATGGTGAAGGTGCAAACAGTAGTCCAACCATAGTCCTTAGTTATGTGTGCCTGGCAAGGTGCTCAAGAGAGTGAGTGTCATGGTGGAGGTGCAAAAAGTAGTCCAACAGTGCAAGAGTAAGGTCTAGAGACCAGCATAAATAATATAGACAAATAGGAGAGTAAAGTGTAATGTAGACAAGGTAAAATAAAAAACTATTTCAGTGCAAGAACAGGTTGAGGTAATAGGGTTATAGCCATTCATTCATTCAGTATTGTATCAGAAGCCTGACCGCAGCCATTGATCATGTGTGCTAATATAGCATGAAAAACAGTGTAGCAGTAAAACAGTAGTGAAAACATTAGGCTGTGTACAATAGTAAAACAGTAGTAAAACAGTAGTAAGCAGTAGTGGGCAGTCAATACACAAAAAACATGGACATGGAGAGGGTGGAGAGGCAGACAGACTAAGCAGAGAGGTCTATCTCTCCTCTTCCCTTTAGTGAGGCATTGAACAGTTCAATGGCCCTAGGAACAAATGACTTCCTCAGCCTTTCAGTTGTGCATGGCAGTAAGCGAAGTCTCCAGCTGATCAAGCTCTTTTGGTTTTTGATAGTGCTGTAGAGCAGATCACATTCATTGTCCAAGATGTTGATCAGTTTGTTTAGGGTCCTCTTGTCAGATATTGAAGTGATGCACTCCAGTTCAGCTCCCACTACAGAGCCAGCCTTCCTTACCAGCCTGTCAAGTCGCCCAGCATCCTTATTCTTTGTGCTTCCTCCCCAGCATACCACTGCATAGAAGAGGACGCTGGCCACAACAGACCGGTAGAACATCCTGAGGAGCTTGTTGCACACATTGAAGGACCAAGAGCCTCCTCAGGAAGTACAGCCTGCTCTGTCCTTTCTTGTAGAGTGCATCAGTGTTGGCTGACCAGTCCAGTTTATTGTCCAGGTGGAGACCCAGATACTTGTAGGTGCCTACCACCTCCACATTGACCCCATCAATGGAGACTGGTAGCAGAGCAGGCTTAGACCTTAGGAAATCCACCACCATCTCCTTGGTCTTTGAAGTGTTTAGTTGAAGGTGATTGAGTTTGCACCACTGCACAAAGTCCTCCACCAGGCTCCTGTACTCCTCCTCTTGCTTGTCCCTGATACACCCCACAATTGCAGTATCATCAGAGAACTTCTGCATGTGGCATGACTCAGTGTTGTAGCAGAAGTCAGATGTGTACAGGGTGAACAGGACTGGAGAGAGCACAGTTCCCTGTGGCGCTCCGGTGCTGCTGATCACAGTGTCAGAGAGGCAGTTCTTCAGTCTGACGAACTGTGGTCACTCGGTCAGGTAATCTGTAATCCAGGTTACCAGGTGAGCGTCCACACCCATCTGCAAGAGCTTGTCTCCCAGTCTGAGGGGTTGGTGTTAAAAGCACTTGAGAAATCAAAGAACATGATTCTCACAGCGCTTTTCCCCTTGTCTAGGTGATAATGTGTCCTGTGTAGAAGATAAGTGATGGCATCGTCCACGCCCACTTTCTCCTGGTATGCAAACTGTAACGGGTCTAGTGCATGGCGTACCTGGGGTCTGAGCATACCTAAGACCAGCCGCTCCATTGTTTTCATCACATGTGATGTTAGAGCGATAGGCCTGAAGTCATTAAGCTCGCTGGGGTGTGGTTTCTTGGGAAACGGGGGTGAGACATGATGTCTTCCACAGTGTTGGAACTTGTCCGAGACGTAGACTCCAGTTGAAGATGTGCTTCAGTGGCTCCCCCAGTTCAGCAGCACAGGCCTTGAGCAGCCTTGGACACAGTCTGTCAGGCCCGGCTGCCTTACGAGGATGGAGTTTTTTTAAAAAATAACTTACTTGGTCCACTGAAATGATGGGGGGATGAGGGGAGGAGGAGGGGTGCTTCTGTGAGGGTTGTCGTGTGGCTAGAGACTGATGGCCATTGGCTGAAGCAATTGTTGCCGCACTGCTCGTGGTCACCATGTGGGGGAGAGGTGCAATAGCCTGATCAGCAGTGATGATGGATGGGGGGGAAGGGAGGGGGGGGCATCTGAGGTCTGTGTGTCTGATGGCTGTTGACTGAGGTCGTTGTCACCTCTTTGTTCGTGGTCGCCATGTGGGGGGAGGGGTGCAATATCCAGTGATGGTGGGGGTGAGTGTTGCCCTGGTGGGGGCTGGGCAATTGAACCTGTTGTAAAAGTGGTTCAGCTGGTTCGCCCTGTCCAGGTCTCCCTCCACAGAGCTGCTGCTCTTCTTAAGGCCAGTGATAGATTTCATACAGTCCCACACCTCCTTCATGTTGTTATCTTGCAGCTTCTGTTCCATCTTCCTTCTGTAGTCCTCCTTAGCCTCTTTCAGCTTAATCTTGAGTTCCCCCTGTACTCGCCTCAGCTCTGCCATGTCCCCCTCCTTAAACGCCATCTTTTTCCTATTGAGAAGGGTCTTGACATTACTGGTTATCCAAGGCTTGTTATTTGGATAGCAGCGTACAGTCCTTGTGGGAACAACAATGTCCGTACAGAAGTTCAGATAGTCAGTAGTGCAATGTGTGACCTCCTCTAAGTCCTCTCCATTCAGTAGCACACTCCAGTCAGTAATGTGGTTGAAGTCACCAGAGATCGCAAAGAAGGCATCACTGTGCTGAGTTTGGAGCCTAGCGACTGTAGAGTGAATGACGTCACACGCTGTGTCCGGGAGGGCTTGAGGCGGCACGTAGACACAAACAACAATGGCGTGCGAGAACTCCCTTGGCATGTAGTATGGTCGTAGACTGACCGCTAGTAACTCCACATCCTTACAGCATACAGTCTCCTTCACTGTAACATGTCCGGGATTGCACCATCTATTGTTTATGTATAGCACCAGTCCGCCTCCCTTCTTTTTGCCAGAAAGTTTATTGTCTCTGTCCAAACGAGCTACACTGAAGCCGGGCAGCTCAACGTTAGCTGGGGGGATATGGCTTGTTAGCCATGTCTCCGTAAAGCATAACAAACTACAATCCCTGTACAGTTTCTGATTTCTTACCAGGGCAGCTAGTTCGTCAGTCTTGTTGGCCAGTGAGTTCACGTTTCCCATAACCATCGAAGGAACTGAGGGCTTGTGTTGCCACTTCTTCTCCCGACGCCTAGTCCTCACTTTAACTCTCGCTCTGCACCCCCGAAAGCACCACAGCTCCTCCGGGATGTTTATTGAACCCTACCAGCATTCCGTCGATTGCAAGCAGCTGATTCCTTGTGTACACAAGTTTGTTGCCACTGGAGCATTGTAATAGATCCATATCCATAGGATAGAATGAAAACACTCCTCAAAGCCACCTGGGCTGGTGACAGATTAAATAAGAGCGTCAGCCAAATGTAATGTAATGTAATGTAAATATGTCAGTCCAAACCTCAGTTAGCTGCACAGCACAGGCCCTGAGTACGCGTCCGGGGATACCATCAGGACCAGCAGCCTTAAGCCCCCTACATACTCGCCACTCCCGACCTGTAGCGCGATAATGTGACGTCACGGGACCGGCGTAACCATTTATACTCGCGCGTGGTGGTCGCGACACTAGTTGCAATATTCTCCTGAACAGAGGTGTCGCTGTTGTGAAAAGGCTATCACTACCTACTTTACACAGTAGAAGCAGTCAGTAGCATTGGCAGTAAAAGCTAACCTCTGTAATGATACTTCAGACTTCAGTTGCTGCTATTCACAACTACCATCATTACCATCTAGTTTCCAATGTGTATACAGATAGATAGATAGATAGACAGATAGATACTTTTTTCCATCCCGAGGGATATTTTAATAATTTAAACATTTTAGCTAGCTGGCTGAGTTTGTGTAATTTGGTGGAAGTGGAAAGAGATTTTGTTCAGGTCGCAGCAGATATCCTTTGCTTTAAAAAAATTTAATTCCATTTGTTGCAACTCTCGCTGGTAACTTTGTTTAATAGTTTGCTGGATTAGTTAACATTCACGACTGTAACACGACAGAGCTCCAAACTGCAACTCTCGCTTGCCCTCGAACTAGTCCATCTTCCGGTTTTCGCTTTGTTGCGCTCAGCTGGTTTTAAAGATTTTAATTTCCCCTTGGGGATCAATAAAGTATCTATCTATCTATCTATCTATCTATCTATCTATCTAGCTGAAAAAAATCGAGTAGTGCGTGACCTGGCCAAAATGATGGCACGCCAGCAGGAGCTACATCATTTTGATGTCACTTTGTCGCGCTACCGGTCAGGAACGTCGAATATGTAATACGCCTTACGTGCATTAGTCCTGCTCAGTGCCGCACACACATTGGGGGTGGAGAGTGTGAGGGGCTGGTGATCTGCAGAGTCCACTGCCTTGATGGCCACCTCCTTGTTGTCCCTGTCAAAGTGGCCATAGAAGTGGTTCAGCTCATCAGGCAAGGAGGTGTCGGTGACAGGGGGGGCGGAGTTAGTAGTTTTGTAATCTGTGATGGCCTGGATGCCTTGCCACATGTGTCAGGGGTCAGAGTTGTTCTTGAAATTATCCTCAATCTTTAGCTTGTGGTTGTGCTTGGCCTTCTTGATGCCCCTTTTCAGGCTAGCCCTGAATGAGCTATAGGCTTGAGCATCACCTGATCTGAATGAGATGTCTCTTGCCTTCAGCAGGAGTCTGATCTCACTCTTCATTCATGGCTTCTGATTAGGGAAAGTTGTAATCCGTTTGAGGGTGGTGACACTGATGTTGGAGTTGATACAGTCAAAAACGGAGGAGGCATATGAATCAATGTCCGTGTGGGAGTCATGTGGAGTTAGCGTTAACCTCACTCAAACTCCTCCGCGAGACCCCCTTTGTTTACGTCTCCTCCTGGACCACCTGAAGTTCCTTTCGGTCTGTTCGTAGGACTCGTTGATTTAGCAATCTCCGGGATTACGCTGATGAAGATGTCGGGATTGCAGGAACCGATGTCCAAAAGTCGGGTGTACGATATGTACGCTAAACTGTTTGTACCGAAAATACTTGAAATAAACAAGTATATTACCACTAATTTGCAAAATCCGGAGAGACACAGGGCGTCGCGATGTGTCCGCGCCGCCATCTTGGTCTGTGTAATAACATTCCAACAGATATACATGTATATGTTTCCATTAGTATTGTGCAGGATATACAGTTATGCACATGCTGTTTTGTCACTATACAAGCCATTCTGTATGATGATATGATGATGAGCTAGAGCATGAAGAGCAAGAGATTGAATTAGGACATTGCAGGGGGGAAACACGGACACGACAGGCACCAGAGATAGACCAGAAAGTGGTGGGTAGAAAATAAATATATAACCGTAGATATATAAATATAAAAAGTGCTCACGTCTGAGCCGGCGGGGGTTGAAAGCGGGCCGTGTTGTGATAAGGACCTAATGAAGAAAGAGAGTCGGCCTGTAAATAACTTTTATCGCCGCTGCGAGGCCCTTGTGCAGGTCTGCGAGGGGCAGACCTGGTGGGTCTCGTACCTGGAGAGCTCTTTACTCCACTGTTTCTGATCGGAGAGAGAGCAAGCTGCGTCCGAACTGGCACAACGGCGGGGACGCACGGCTGAGGGCCCTTGTGATTGTGTGTGTGTGTGTGTGCGTGTGTGTGTGTAGGTAATGAACATAATACCCATCCTCCCTAGCTCTCCTCACACTCTCTGCTCTCATCACTCAGGTGCTTTGTTACACACAGACGCTGATTGCAGGAGGGGGAGGAAGACTCTTTATTCCATGTCTGTGGGAGTTAATGAAACGAGGGGCTTCATCAAGTGATTCTTCTGTGCAAGAAGTGAGTTGATTTCATTTAGACTGTATGGCAGACACAGAGAAGAACAAGGTAAGACCAGGCCATACCATATGCCCTCGCAGAAAAGGACACAGGCAAGGGCAGAATATAATAAATATTACACACACTTACACACACCGAGACCTTTATACTGAGGCACACATATGCACCCTTTCAGTGCTCATTGGCTCATGGTGAGGACAAGAAAGGCCAGTCACATCCAATCTGTATGAAGAGGGGAAAAAAAATCTGTGACATACAATAAAGTATGGAGTGACAAAAACAAAGGCACAACAGAATACACACACACACAAAGACACACACAGACACGGATTGTTAATAAAAGTTTAAGAGTGAAGCTACATTCATGGCTGCCTTTTTGAGAGGGCAATATTCTGCCTAAGCCATGTTCAATGCATGTAATGAAAAGGGACTGAAGGTGACATATAAGACAAAGACTAGGTGGCAGGTCAATATGTCTGAATATAAACTGACACAAACGGTGCGGAGAAGCTTGATAGGTATATTACGCCTGTCTGCTTGCCTGCGGAAGCTTCCCCTGGCAGTGCTGTGTGCTGATGTTTTCAGCACAGATGTTGAACTCTCGGGCACGTCCAGTCTCGGATGGACGGGCATGTGTCGTGGCATTTGTCAGCCATGCCATCCCCAAATGGCAGTGCCCTTCTCTTAGTGTCCATCTCCATTAACCGCAGGGCGTGTGGTGTGGGTGACGCACTTCGCCATCACCGTCACAGATGCTCACGCAGTCAGGGGAGAGAGAGCGAGTGAGAGACAGAGAGGAAGATAGAGAGAGGGAGGGTGAGAGAGAAGCAACATTGAACTGAATTGAGAGGGGGAGGGAGGGAGAGAGAGAGGGAGGGAGGGAGAGAAAGAACGCTTTTGGTTTTAGCTGCAAGGCTGTGGGCATGATAAGGGTGGGTTGTCGTACCTGTAAAGAGAGGGTGGTAATGTGTGGGCTGACTCTTTCTCTCTCTCTCTCTCTTTCCTTCCCCCACTTACTCTGTCTCTCTCAGTGCTCTTAGTTCGGTTTGCCTCTTTGCTCTGGGTGGTCAAGTGGCAATCCGGAATGAATGGGTAAGTTGGAGTACCGGTGGCTCACCAGTCGCATATTTATTCCCATATTATCCTAATAAAGCAGAGGCAGGGAGGAATGGAGCGCTCTTTTCCCAGCTCATCAGCACACAAGCTGGCGGAAGTCAGGGAGATATGATGAGGGTGGGGGTGGTGATGAGGGTGCAGGGAGAGGGTGGTGGCAATTAATTTATCTGCCATAATGGAGGTCATTCTTAGCCATTGGGAGTGAAACAAAACAAATATTGTGAGGAAAATGTATGCATCCTTCTTAAGGGAGCAAGTCAATTATTCATGAGAATGAGATTGGGAGGCTTTCAATTTGATACCGGGGCTGCGTACCAAGGGAGGGAGAGGAGCCTTGGTAATAAAACAGCTATGGTAGTCAGACACTATAATCCTCCAGGATAACAGAAACAGCACACAAAACAGTGACCTCTAAGGCAAGTGTAAGATCAGTCAAATATCACTCAAAGCAACAGAATTATTGCCCCCCCCCCCCCCCCCCCCACACACACTCATATCTCTATGTATAATGTTCACTTGAGCAGGGGCAGAGTGTGCTGCCTGATCCATATGTTTATCCCTTTAGCTGCAATCTTTAGACGGACAAAATGGCCTGACATTTTCCTCCCTTCTCGAGTTCATAATGAGATCATAGCCACACTATTGCATGTGGCCAATGACCTTCGGTTCTGTTTAGGACAATACAGAGCACAACTCGCCATTCAGAGAGAAGTCCTTTGAGGATGGTGTTGGTGGTGTGTGTGTGTGTGTGGGGGGGCTCCTATGTGTTGATTGGTTAACCCAGGCTAGGATGAAAGGAAGGTTCTCCATGTTGGAAAAGTTAAACTCAATTACAACGCAGGTCACTGACCAACCTACACACATACACACGGTATATCTTCATTAAGCCTATTAGCCAGGCTCTTACAGGCAAACTTCTGCTGACATCTACTCCACAGTGACCTTTTTGTCTCTGCGCTATATGTCATTTCTTTCTCTTTTTTTGCTTGCTAAATTGATAGTAGGCAGCGCCTTAGTTGACAGGCTAACAAGCTTCAAAGTGAACTCTATATTTCTGATGTTGTTGACCTTTCAGTTAAAATAAATAAATAAATAAATAAATAAATACATCTCCTTGTCTGGGCGTAATTGGGTGTATATATCACATTTTTTCCCTATTTAATTCTGGCTTTGTGAAGGGTTGGACTTTTACCAGACCAAACACTTGTTGGACAGAGTTCCAGCAGTGCACCTCTGACAGTAGCGCGTCAATTGTGTGACTTTGTGTGAAGTTGTTGGAGAGAACCAGGCAAATATCAACCCCTTCCCCACACCCTCTCTCAGCCACAAACACACACACACACACACCAGGGATGGAAATTAGCCACCCGCCCCCCGCCAAATGCGGGTACCGGTAGTTTTGTGCACTGGCGGGTGAAATGTATCATCATATGGTAGGTGAGAAATTTGACTTACTACGATGTGGATATACTGTAAGTTTCACTGGAACATTACAGGGAAGATACACCAGGCGCGTAACTGAAGCGTTCCATTCGCGACACCTAAGTTCCATTTTAGACGAATGGCCTGGTGTACCTACTCCCAGACAGCATTTACATCTGTGCCAGATCCGTTTTTGAATCAGCAGATTCGCGCAGCAGTCGCACTCACTATGCAGATCTGCACCAACTTTGCGCCAGACTTGTCTGTAGCTTCTGACTGTGACAGTCCATCCAGCGGTGCGGCGCCTATCGGGGCAACCGCCCAGACCAGACAGCGCCACAACTGAATTGAGTCCGCCCGGCGGGTGTGGGCCAGATCCGCAGGAGCTGCGCAGACCTGACGCGCCACAACTAACGGAACACTTTTCCCCCACATAAACCTGCAACTCTACGTTATGTGATTATGCAGAGTGGAAGACTACAGACTGCACCGTCTTTGTGATTATTGGTAAGTACATTATACAAGTATCATTTTAAATGTAAACTGGTGTTGATGTCATTTTAGTCTGCTAAATATTTAGGCCGGTATTAAACATGAAAGTTTACAAACTTAGTTTACTCTGAAATTCTGACAACCTGAAACGTGCCAGACAAGCTGGGTAGTAGCTACGGTTAGCTTGTAGTCTAGGTTCTTTTAAACATGCATCCACAACTATGTGAACATGAGCTTTAAGGCTAAATTGGTGAGCTTTGCTTATTATTCACCAAAATCGCTTAATATCGTGTCCATTGTGTGTTAGCTGCAAATTCGTGAGCCATTAAGCTTAACGTTACCCACTTTGTCTGTAGCTAGCCTTGCCGCTAGTAGCACTGCAGGTATTGCATAGACGGCCAGCGTTTTTTAAGCCTGTTTAAAATGGATTTAGAGTGGGAAAACTTGGCTGTTAACACTAGGCTTTTTATCGAAGGTCCACAAGAATTGTCGCTGTCCTCCAGTTTATCCGGTTTGGGATGCAATGCGTTGTTGGCATACACTGATATAAAATAAATAATCTTTGGATGTTGAATCTAATATTTACTTTGTTTCTTTGCTTTGTGTGCTTTTTGTACGTCTCACAGGAGCAGTGAGGAAGAATCGCAGGTTGATGCCTAACTTTAACGTTAGTCCATTGGGCTAGTTTTTGCCCTGGTCCTCTGACATCCATCCGTGAACGGCGCTGTTATTCACCGTCTGCTCGAAAATATTTCTAGCTAACGTCGAAGAACTCTCACGAAACAACAGTCGCTGTCAAAGTCCACCGACCCGCAGGATCGCCCAACTGTTCTGTGCTTTCAGTGCTCCCCAGACTACCAGTAATCTTCCTCCGACACAGCTGAGCGCCGTCGTCATCATCATCGGGACATCAGCCGGTAAGATGCAACGGACTATGTTACCATGACATTTTCTTTCAGTGCGTTAAGCGGAGTTTGTTTATCAACATAAGCCTTATATTTCACATATTGGTTTGTGTTATGTTGTAGGCCTAGGCCTAAGCTTAGGCTAGCGGACACAGTGTTCTCTTTTGCCTTTTTAAAATAAAAAACTATTTTGAAAATTACAAATTGTGTGGGTCTTAATTGTCTGATAGCTTAAATATGAATCACAGACCAGGACCAGATGAGCCCCAGATGTAGAATATGAGTCTGGGCCAGATCTGCACCAAATGCCATGGCAATATTAACTGCAGGTCTGTCTCTGATCCGTAATTCCAACCTGTTCCGGTATTGGCCCGTTGGAAGAAATGACCCCAGGGCAGGTCCGTTTAGAGGATTTGCGCCAAATGCTAATGAAGATCTGGACCAAATCTGGCCCAAATATATTTTGCTGTCTGGGACTTCCATTGATTATAGTGGAAGCAGACGCAACGCGAACGGATTGCTTCAGTTACGTCCTTGGTGTAGCTTAGCGCTTACGGTACCGATCCACATGCACGACACTTCATTTTGTCGTGTCGCATTCCACTCTAGTCCTATGGGTGACGTCAAGCGACTTTAACGTGCCCGCAAAGCATTCCGGGAAGGCAGCGCTGCATTTGAAAATATGTCACGTGTCAAAAAGCTGGGCGAAGCCCATCTTTATGCAAATTAATCCGTTGAACGCGAGTCGACTCTCCAATGAAAGGACGAGGTTGTAGGTCCTTTGTTCTACCACAACGGTGGCTGTGAAACTTTGGTTCCGCTTACAAGACAAATAATGTTTTAACGATCTCTTCCACGACCACCTAGTAGTCCATAAAACAAACGAAACTAGGATTTGGATGAATATATTGACTGTTGGTGTTTCTGGTGAGGATTTGAGATTGCATTGAGTAGTTTAAATAAAACAAGATTTCCAAATGGCTTGCATAGTTTGTTTAGGCTATATATGTGTTGTATACTGTTAAGTGCATGCCTAAAATTGTGGTCCATTTGTGGAAAACCACTTAAGATACGTTAAAACGAACTGAGTATGAGCTGGTAACTGACATTTTAAACAAAACGCCCACACATGACTGAACGTGGGGAGGCAGCGAGACATCTATGCGACACGACAAAATGAAGTGTCGTGCAAGTCGATCGGTACCGGTTGTTTTAGTGACGGATTTATTGGATTCATCGGATTTGATTGGGCATCATGTCTCCAACAAGAACACTGGACAAGGAGTTCAAACTGCAGCCTCACTACTACAAAATGAAGGTAAGAAAATAACCTAGCTAACATTAACGTAAATAGATTGTATAGCACATTGATTGTGAGATAGTGAAAGCTACGTAGGCCCTAGGCTATTGGGTCGTTCTAGGCAATCCGTCACCTGTTTTGGTGGAACGACAGCCAAACCCGATCACTTTAGCCTACTCCCAGTTACTGGTTTTGACGTTACACACACATAAACATCAGCCGCAGAAGGGACTTGTTATGATTTTGTCTGAAACGCTACTAAGTCGTGAGTCGTGACCTGAAGTTGTAACTTAGGCTACGGGTTAAAAATTGTGTCTGGAACGCAGCATACTGTATGTGTACGTGACGTGAGCGTGTTGACAGTTAGAGAGAGCGCAGAGTGAATGAAAGTTGGAAAAAAAGCACTTGTCAGGAAAAAAAAGCTAAAAAGGTAAAAGACTAAAATAAATTAAATGTGCCGCTTCATATCTGGAGTGTAAAGGACGAGAGTGTAGCAGGAAAAAAGTGATAGCCAAGCCGAGAAGCGATACTTCCCAGAGAGATGGAGGATGGCAGAGGACGGAGAGCACAGGCACTGGCTTGTTCATGAGGAGGGAGTGATGTTTTGTGTGTCGCAAGTACGCATCAGACACCCAGAAATTGAACAGTTTCATTGCAAGAATGAGAAATCTTAAACCGAAGGCAGTAAAGGACCACGAAACATCAAAGTGCCATATCCACATCATAAAAATAGCAAAAGGAAAATCTGCAACTGACGAAAAGCCAAGCTATGTGAACTCTCAACAGCCTAAAGATAGCACAACTCGAAAATATGACCATATTATTCCGCAATGCCCACGCCATAGCAAAAAAAAGATCATTCAAAGGTGATGAATGGCAGTGCACATAAGTGTTTATTTACTACATTTATTAGGCTAGCTATTTGGAATTTGGTCAGTCAGTGTTTTCTAATTACACAACTGAGTTTCCAGCTGCCCTTTAGATGCTAGCCCAGAACACTTAGCTGCTATGTTAAAAACAAGATCTGAGGGGAAATTGATGCCTTTATTCCAACAGCTGAACTACACTGTGGACTAGCAGCACTAGGCTACTTATCAATACAAAAGGCTGACAGGCTTTCTGTCAAAAAAGATGCCAAATTATTGTTTTAGGCAACATTATTCTGCATAACAATGTAATTCAGATATCCATTAACATTTGTAGCAAATTGTATCATTCATTATTTCTTTTCATTGTGTTTTTAGGTTAGACCAGAAAAAGGGTGTAAACATAGGCAAGACCTATATCAACAGAAAGCAAGCCAAGGTGTTTATTAAACACATAGCTAAAGTAGAGAGGGCGACCCTACAGTCCATGGTGGCAGAGACCAAATTTCTGTCAGTCTTGTCAGATGGGTCAACAGACTCAACTGTCTTGGAGCAGGAGATGTTGTATGCATGGTTCTCTAATGGAGGGAAGGTGGAGGTTCACTTTGTTGGCATCCAGGATGTGGAGAAGGCAGATGGAGAGGGTATTGGTCAAGCCATAGATGTCATGATGCAGAGGGTCAATGAAGAGTGGCAGACAAAGTTGGTGGCCTGTTGCACTGATGGTGCCTCTGTAATGACAGGGGCACACAATGGAGTGGTAGCCAGGCTAAGGGGGACCAATAAACATGTCATCGGAATTAGGGGTGGGCGATATATATCGTCTGTGATAATATCGTGATTGTTGTTTTAACAATGTGCAAATTGACATTATCGAGTATTTAAATTACTTATGGGGGAAAAACACTCGAAATCACGCATTAAAGACTCATACATTGCCAGGAGGTGTATGCGGGAGAAGCCCCTAGCTGCAGCAGAGCATGTGTCAAATGATCACTAGTGGGTCACAACGTTGTCACACGCACGCCTAATGTTTATTTTGTGCAGCGAGAGTAGCCTACTTGGGATTTTATGCGGCTACTTCTGTTCAAGTAGCATTGATGAGACAGTCACGTTTTTTCCTACACGGTATTATATGGAGAGAAAACATTAGCCTTTTTGTATTTTATTAGTCAGTTGTAAACAAAGAACTATTCTCATGTAACTCTTTTGTAAATGGACTGAAGTTCGCTCTAGGTTAGGTTATTGGTTATTATTGTAATGATGCTATTCATAAATTATGAGCTGTAAAGTAACTCAGACTTTAACAAAAACGAATAGACTAATTATTGTTATCGTCAAAATCACAAAAAGATATAATTTTTTGTCCATATCGCCCACCCCTAATCGGAATGCACTGTATAGCCCATCGGCTAGAGCTAGCTTTTAAGGACGCAGTCCAGAAGTGTGCCTTGGCCAGGCAACTTGAAGATCATTTAGCAGGCCTAGGGCTGGGCGATAAAACGATAGCGATATGTATCGCAATAGACATGTAATCGATATCAATAAAAAATATGTTTGATAGAACATTCGATAATTAAAAACAACACCCCCTTATGTTGTCCATAAATAAATAGGATAAATATATCTTGCATTGTAGCTAGTATGTGCAACTCTACCAGAGTAGGCGATAGAAGTAGGCCTACCTCAACACAGACTCTCAATGAGTCCTTGTCCCGTGCACTCTCTCTCTCCCTCTCAACAGGCGCATCCCTCCTCAGCATGCACATGTAATCCAAACATTCACAATCGTGCAAGACGAATTGCTGTTAAATCCGGTTAGCATCATTAGCACGCTGCACGAATTTGTTCAAAACTGTTGCATTCAAGTTGACTGCTAAGTTCTTATAATTTCAATCCCTATGCAAATAGAAAAGTATTTTCCAAGACTCAAACGGGCCTGTCCCAAGGAGAAACTTATTAATTGGAAACTTAAACACAACAGTCTAACCAGTAGACTATGATAAACTAGCAAATTAAGCTACTTTGCTTACAGTATTTCCAGGCTTCAACCAGTGCTGCTTTTCATTCAGACTTATGTGCACATTTATTTATTTGAGTGTTTTTCATGATTGTGTTGCTATTTCTTTTCCTTGTTTGCTTTGATTGATAACTGAGGTGATTAAAATCAGAGGAAGGTTAAGTTTAAAATAAAAGTGTTTAAATTGAACTTTTTTTCTCTTTTGGTCCTTATCTGAAATAGATTTTTTTTTTTTTTTTTTTAAATCAATAATTATCGATATCGACTGATATAAAATACTTATAATCGTGATACAGTTTTCAGCCAAATCGCCCAGCCCTAATCAGGCCTCCATACATTTTATCATAAAAGTGCCCACAATAGGGCAAACCTCAAGCGTTGCTTCAGACTGATGGGTCAGACACCCCTTATACCTGTCAGGGTTGGTGGCACCAGGTGGGTTTCCCACCTCCTCAGAGCATTGCATTGAGTAGACACACCAGTCCTGGGGTTTGATGGCTGTGGGGTCTGGGATGTAAGGTCTGTCATCCCAGCTCTCTGGGGCAGTATCCTCAGGTTCGGGTTTAGGGTTAGAGGTTAGGATCAGGGTTAGGATTCATGTGTCATGACTGTCATGTCACTCTTATGTCGATACTGTCAAGTAAAGTGTTACCGAGCAGATTTAGACCAGGTATCGGTGATGCATAGGCCACATGAATTCTAATGACTGTAACTACTTTTTTAGTTAAAAGGCCAATTAACTAAAACGTCCTGTTTGTCTTGATTTTGTCCATAGGTTAAGTTACCCAATGTGGAAGGTGTAAAAGAAACAAAACAAAGTGTGCGGCTACTTGATAACGTGCGGAGACCCATAGCTCTTATGTTCTGCAACTTCATGCATGACTGCCTGGCTCACCTCAGTAGCCTCTCCAAGACTACGCAATGTAGGCTAACAAATTGCTTTACGGCACTATACGCATACACGCCAGGCACCGGCTATAATAAGGTATCCATGGAATTTCTCAGACATTCATCATGGCAGAGCAAGTGAAAAGAAGCAGAAAGCGAGTAAACCGTTGTCGGAGGGAAACAGGAAACGGCAGACTGACCAAGTGAGGAGTGTCGTAAAATATACTGTATACTCTGTAGGGGGAGCTCTGTAGAGAAAACTGTGAGCAAAAAGCAAGAAAACAGGGAAGAAATTGCCAAAACGGAATAGGCCCTTCAAGGCTTCCTCTTGCTAAGGCCGGGTGTAAATTGTACGCCTATTCAGTACCAGGCGTAATTCTCACAGTCGTTTCTACAGCTGCAAACTACACGACAGCACTCAGCACCTGATATGCAACCTCCTGCTCTGTCTTTCTATGAAATCATGAGAGATGAATGTTCAGTGCATTAATAAACTGGAATGAGCAAATGCATGAGTGGTATATGCATGGTAATGGGCTGACCCTTGAAAACTGACTGATTTAACTAATAATGGCAAAGTAACTGAGCCTGCGTCTCGGAAGAGGCGTCACATGACCTGCATAGCCAACACATTTTGAAAATGTCACATAAAATAAGTCTAAGGTGTCACCCCTTCTTTGATACAAAAACATCACTCAACCCTAGCTTTTGTGTATCCCTGTGGAGAGATGCAAAGGGATAACATTAGGCTAGGCTATTCTCATTGGTAAATAAATGCTTACAAAATATCACTATAACTTAAAAATAATAAAATAGGCTACACGTTGGCTACATTGTGACACTAGTAAATGGAGGACAAGTAAGTTATTACTTACCATGGTGTGATGGTGGTTCCTTGCACAGAACTGAAAACATGTCACACAGCCATCTGGTCCTGGGGGGAAAAATATTATAAACAGTATTATTTCACTTTTTTGCACAAAAGTCAGTCAGACAGTCTCTTCATCTCTCTCTGTATAGGCAGTCAGACGTTGCCATTGATCTGCTCCAAGAAAATCGTTGTGAAAGATGAATAGACAGTCAATCTGAACACTTGCGTGCTGGGCCTAGCAAAAAAGCTACTTAAGACTACGATCGTTGTCACTCATTTAAAATCTTCAGTAGTAGGCCTACGCTATGCAGCATCCCACGTTATCAGGCCGTCTATGCTGACTATGAGGGTGGCGGGAAGTGAAAGTAAAGGGCTGCGATCGCTCAGTCCAGGCTATAGGGCAAAGTAAAAAAACTTTTACAGATAACGAATCCCGATTACTCCGCTACTGTCTGGGTCTTTTGCTAAATGCATGAAATTCAAGCCTTACAGTTAAAGACGGATAGGCTACCTTCTGATCCTGTAATTAACAAAAGAACTGGTTTATTTTAACACAGAGAAGAAGGACGCATTTGGCGCTCGCTGTAGCCTCGCAAAAATATTTGAGCGCTAGAATGTCCTAGTTGTAGCCTAACAATAATAATTCAATAGGACTATTTTCTGCTAAAACATTGCTACATATTTTACGTCCAATGTAGGCTACAGGCCTGCAAGACATGTAGGCTACAAAAAGACAATTACACATTCACGTCACAGTCAGGAATTATTTGAATAAGAGGGTAGACTAATAAGTCTTTTATTTTACAAGACAGTAGACTAATACGTGATAACTGTTTGGCTGACAGCCTTTAAAGTAGGCTCAATTTCATTTCCAGGGAAAGGCTTTTTTATGTTTTAGCCTGTTACAGCAGGAATTAGTGACTGGCATGTGGGGGCGTGGCATCACGATGGTTGCTTCCCATCGTGATGTCTGTCAACCATCACGATGCGGCACAACCCTATTCGGAGCTACAACTTGGCTTTCTATCCGTGTTAACAAAACTGGAATTGACGTTAATATAAGACATATGCTATTGCTGCAGGGTTATTCTTCAACTATGGTACTCTTTGACCTGGTAATTTTCAGAAAATGTAACATCTTTCAGTAAAAATCTTTTTGCATGGTTTAATTATCTACTCTTTCTAGAAACTTGCCCTAATAGTGGCTGTAAAGATTACATATATAATATAATATAATATATATATATATATGATGAATAATATATATTTTTGACATTTTATTCCAAAAGTCTAACTGTCATTGAGGGAAATTTGGTCACTGCATTTATCCCAATCCGTGAATTAGTGAAACACACTCAGTACACAGTGAACACACAGTGAGGTGAAGCACACACTAACCCCTGCTACAGCCACGCTCGGGGAGCAGTTGGGGTTAGGTGCCTTGCCCTCCGGTTACAAGTCCAAAGCCCTAACCAGTAGGCCACGACTGCCCAATCACACGTTTCCAAAACACAACAAAACGTGTGTTTTCAAGCAAAAATAACATCTACTGTTCCAAATGTATTTGATTAAATATTACACATATCAGCCAAAATATTAAATTTATAAATTTTCCAGAAATGCATGTTGTATTATTTTTACATGTTTAACTTAAAATATGTGTTGTGATTAGGGCTGTAACGATATACGATTCGAAACCTAAATCGCAACATTCATATCCACGATACTGTGTCGCGCTGTGAAAAGGCAGATTCGCGACACACCCTTTCTAGTGTTTCACGCAGTGCTTTGCAGCTTAGGCGGCAACCCAAAGCAACCCACAACTCCCGCTTTACTTATCGGTAGCCTACGTTGTCCAAAAACAAATAAATAAATAAATATTAATTTCATACCTCTCCTTGCTTTCATTGTAGACTATGTGTGCAACTTTACCAAACAGTATAGAAGTAAACCCCCTCTCTCTCGCACTCCCTCCCTCTCACTCTCCTGCTCAATGAACACGGGCGACTTAAATAAAACATTCACAATCGTGAAAGCAAGGACGCATAGATGACTAGCTAAATTACTATTAAGTCCGCTTAGCATCATTAGCATGCTGCACATATTTGTTTAAAACTCTTGCATTGAAGTTGACTGATCATCTCAATACCAACCATTACCTTGAAACTTAAACACACATGGGGAAACTGAACAGTCCAATCAGTAGACTATGATAGGCTAAGATAGCCAACTATGCTCCTTTGTTTACAATATTTCCAGGCTTCAACCAGACAGCTGAATTAAAGATGTAGAGTTGTAATAAAAAATAGTAGGCCTAGGCTATAGGCTAATCTGCATAAAGTGTGCTGTCATAAATATCAGTCATTCAGAAAAATATTTTTATATCAGGATATAAAATAATAGATATATTATATTGTAATCCTCTGGTGTTCTAATCTAAAGGAGGCTATTAAAATGTTATTTAATAAAATGTCTAGCCCCCACCCCCCAAAAAAAGAAAAATCGAGATTCGTATCGAACCGTGGGTCAAAAATCGTGATACAAACCGAATTGTAAGGTTGGTGTATCGTTACAGCCCTAGTTGTGATGGAAATGACAAAGTGTGGTGGAGATGACATACATAGAAAAATGTAAGATTGAAAAGCATTACGATTTAAAACAAAAAAAAATGCGTCCCTGCCATATGTTATATAACTAGATGTACCGCAGAGCGGTACAAAATATGACCGCCGCCCAGTCCAGCACATTTTTTCCACAAAAATAAATCACGCTGAAAGGCCTATATGATTCTAACTGTCTCACTAAATTGCATTATCCACACTCAATTCTCACTGGTATCTGCTAGACAACAAGTACCAAAACATGAGTAGTTCATAGATTTCACATGTAAAATTCATTTTATACAATCCCACCCCCATCTTGCCTGTTCATAATTCTGAGAAATTCTTGAATTGTGTGCATGTGTGCGTGTACATGTTTATGTTTTGTGTGTGTGTGTGTGCGGGGGGCTACAGATCAACGATGGTTCCATGCTATCCATGTGGGGTTACATGCCCACCAAGTTTCGTGTACCCCGGTCTTTCAGTGTCCCGGGAATCCTTGTTGGTGTACGGTCACTAAATGTACACATACATTATTTTATTGTAAGGCCCCCCATGAACGAAAGTTCACAAAACTTGGCATGCTTTCGGAGGGTGTCATAATGATCCTACACTTTCGATTTCGTACAGTTTTGACCATGTCAGCCAGAGATATTGTGATGAAAACACTTAATTTTTTGCTTTTTAATTTTTAACTAGGTGGCGCTATAATGAAATAAGTGGTAATGGGATGGGTTGACATGCCCCCTATAGACCAACATGCAACAAAAAGGTGTACCTCCTAGGCCCTACGGTTCTCGAGATATTCACAGAAAACTGTCTCCGGCCACCTACAGGCCAGTTGGTGTATAGTAACATAAATTAATTTATTGTGTGGCGGCCCCCCATGAACGGAATTCCACGAAACTTGGCGTGCATTCAGAGGGTGTTACAATGATCCTACACTTCCAATTTTGTGCAGTTTTGACTATGTTAGGTCACAGATACCTGCGATTACAACACCTCATTTTTACTTTTTTGTGTTTAACTAGGTGGCACTATACAGGAAATGAGTGGTTATGGAATGGGTTGACATGGCCCCTTGACATGAACATACAAAAAAAAAAAAAATGGTTCTCGAGATATTCACAGAAAACTGTGTCTGCCCTACCCTCCTTTCGGGAGGTCCAGTCCAGCGGGGGGGCTACAGATCAAAACGAAGCGACGGTTCCATGCCCCACACTTCGCGGCGGTCATAATTATGATGTTTTTTTTCTACTAGATTCTTTAGTAGGCCTACTATGAAGCAAATAAACTGTGTTTTTAGGGCAATGTCATTTCCACCACGTCACCATGTCATTTCCACCACCAAAAATAAAAAAGTACTAAATATTTTTTAGTTTTTCTTATTTCTTCCAAGGATAAGAAAAGTATCAGAGTTGAAGAATTATCCTGCAGTGTTAGTTTGCATTACATCTAGCAGCTAATGCGAACCATATAGCTTATGGCAGCTAGGTAGGCTACTAATAAAATGTTTAAAAGTCGCTGCCTGTTTGTGTTTGATTTGTCAAAAGTAGGCCACACCAGAAACGGTTGATAAAGGATCTTTGGTAATGCTAAACCATACTGTTTGTCTGTCCAGTTTCCACTAAAGTAGTGCAACAGGCTGGCTGGCTGGCTGACAGCTCAGACAACAAACTTTAGTTAACTCGCTAAAACATGCAGCTAGCCCGCCAAAGGTCTCTCTTACATAGCCTACACTTTAGCTGAGATCTGCCCGCTGGAAGACGGTACACAAATAAATAAAGTACACCTACATTAAGGCGCGTTCTTACCTTTGTGTAGAGGCTATAAGGCTTGCAGTCTGATGATGATTGATGGATCATCTCACTGATTGCTTGCAGCTTGCCTGCCTACATCTGGGGTGTGCAGCAGTCCTTGCAAACAATTAGTCTTAGGCCTACAATGTCAAAGTGTATCAATTTACAACTGCCACAATCGATCGTAGACTAGTTCATTCACCATTCATTGGAATTTCCGATTTTTTTTATTGGTTTATGTTGGTTTGTGTAGGTTATTTGCCATGCTGATTTGGTTTATGTTGGTTTGTGTAGGTTATTAGGTTATTTGCCATGCTGATTTGGTTTATGTTGGTTTGTGTAGGTTATTTGCCATGCTGATTTGGTTCATGTTGGTTTGTGTAGGTTATTAGGTTATTTGTCATGCTGATTTGGTTTATGTTGGTTATTTGTCATGCTGATTTGGTTTATGTTGGTTTGTGTAGGTTATTAGGTTATTTGCCATGCTGATTTGGTTTATGTTGGTTTGTGTAGGTTATTTGTCATGCTGATTTGGTTCATGTTGGTTTGTGTAGGTTATTAGGTTATTTGCCATGCTGATTTGGTTCATGTTGGTTTGTGTAGGTTATTAGGTTATTTGCCATGCTGATTTGGTTCATGTTGGTTTGTGTAGGTTATTAGGTTATTTGCCATGCTGATTTGGTTCATGTTGGTTTGTGTAGGTTATTAGGTTATTTGCCATGCTGATTTGGTTCATGTTGGTTTGTGTAGGTTATTTGTCATGCTGATTTGGTTCATGTTGGTTTGTGTAGGTTATTTGTCATGCTGATTTGGTTTATGTTGGTTCATGTTGGTTTGTGTAGGTTATGTGCCATGCTGATTTGGTTTGTGTAGGTTATTAGGTTATTTGCCATGCTGATTTGGTTTATGTTGGTTCATGTTGGTTTGTGTAGGTTATTTGCCATGCTGATTTGGTTCATGTTGGTTTGTGTAGGTTATTAGGTTATTTGCCATGCTGATTTGGTTCATGTTGGTTTGTGTAGGTTATTAGGTTATTAGCCATGTTGATTTGGTTTCATGTTGGATTTTTCATGTTGGTTAGGTTAGGTTTTTGCCATGCTGATTTGGTTCATGTTGGTTTTTGTGTAGGTTATTAGGTTATTTGCCATGCTGATTTGGTTCATGTTGGTTTGTGTAGGTTATTTGTCATGCTGATTTGGTTCATGTTGGTTTGTGTAGGTTATTTGTCATGCTGATTTGGTTTATGTTGGTTCATGTTGGTTTATTAGGTTATTAGGTTATGTGCCATGCTGATTTGGTTTTGTGTAGGTTATTAGGTTATTTGCCATGCTGATTTGGTTTATGTTGGTTCATGTTGGTTTGTGTAGGTTATGTGCCATGCTGATTTGGTTCATGTTGGTTTGTGTAGGTTATTTGCCATGCTGATTTGGTTCATGTTGGTTTGTGTAGGTTATTAGGTTATTTGCCATGTTGATTTGGTTCATGTTGGTTTGTGTAGGTTATTTGCCATGCTGATTTGGTTCATGTTGGTTTGTGTAGGTTATTAGGTTATTTGCCATGCTGATTTGGTTCATGTTGGTTTGTGTAGGTTATTTGTCATGCTGATTTGGTTCATGTTGGTTTGTGTAGGTTATTTGTCATGCTGATTTGGTTTATGTTGGTTCATGTTGGTTTGTGTAGGTTATTTGCCATGCTGATTTGGTTTGTGTAGGTTATTAGGTTATTTGCCATGCTGATTTGGTTTATGTTGGTTCATGTTGGTTTGTGTAGGTTATGTGCCATGCTGATTTGGTTCATGTTGGTTTGTGTAGGTTATGTGCCATGCTGATTTGGTTCATGTTGGTTTGTGTAGGTTATTAGGTTATTAGCCATGTTGATTTGGTTCATGTTGGTTTGTGTAGGTTAATTGTCATGCTGATTTGGTTCATGTTGGTTTGTGTAGGTTATTAGGTTATTTGCCATGCTGATTTGGTTCATGTTGGTTCATGCTGATTTGTGTAGGTTATGAGGTTATTTGTCATGCTGATTTGGTTCATGTTGGTTTGTGTAGGTTATTTGTCATGCTGATTTGGTTCATGTTGGTTTGTGTAGGTTATGAGGTTATGTGCCATGCTGATTTGGTTTGTGTAGGTTATGAGGTTATGTGCCATGCTAGGTTAGTAGGTTTGTGTAGGTTATGAGGTTATGTGCCATGCTGATTTGGTTTGTGTAGGTTATGAGGTTATGTGCCATGCTAGGTTAGTAGGTTTGTGTAGGTTATGAGGTTATGTGCCATGCTGATATGGTTTGTGTAGGTTTGTGTTGGTTTGTGTAGGTTAGTAGGTTATGTGCTGATTTGGTTCATGTTGGTTCATGTTGGTTATGTGCTGATTTGGTTCATGTGTAGGTTATGTGCTGATATGGTTCATGTTGGTTTGTGTAGGTTATGAGGTTATTGTTCATGTTGGTTTGTGTAGGTTATGAGGTTATTGTTCATGTTGGTTATGTGCTGATTTGGTTCATGTTGGTTATGTGCTGATTTGGTTCATGTTGGTTCATGTTGGTTATGTGCTGATTTGGTTCATGTTGGTTATGTGCTGATTTGGTTCATGTTGGTTTGTGTAGGGCGAGGTTATTGTTGATTTGGTTTTGTGGTTTGTAGGTTATTAGGTTATTTGTTGCTGATTTGGTTTGTGCTGATTTTATTCATGTTGGTTGCCATGCTGATTTGGTTCATGTAGGTTTGTGTAGGTTATGAGGTTATTGTTCATGTTGGTTATGTGCTGATATGGTTCATGTTGGTTATGTGCTGATATGGTTTATGTTGGTTTGTGTAGGTTATTTGCCATGCTGATTTGGTTTATGTTGGTTTGTAGGTTATTAGGTTATTTTTATTTGGTTGCTGATTTGGTTTGTGTAGGTTATTAGGTTATTTGCCATGCTGATTTGGTTTGTGTAGGTTATTAGGTTATTTGCCATGCTGATTTGGTTTGTGTAGGTTATTAGGTTATTTGCCATGCTGATTTGGTTTGTGTAGGTTATTAGGTTATTTGCCATGCTGATTTGGTTCATGTTGGTTTGTGTAGGTTATTAGGTTATTTGCCATGCTGATTTGGTTTATGTTGGTTTGTGTAGGTTATTTGCCATGCTGATTTGGTTCATGTTGGTTTGTGTAGGTTATTAGGTTATTTGCCATGCTGATTTGGTTTATGTTGGTTTGTGTAGGTTATTGCCATGGTTATTTGCCATTTGGTTTTTGCCATGCTGATTTGGTTTATGTTGGTTATTAGGTTATTTGCCATGATTTGGTTCATGTTGGTTTGTTGGTTGTTAGGTTATTTGCCATGCTGATTTGGTTTATGTTGGTTTTGTAGGTTATTTTATTTGGTTATGTAGGTTTGGTTATTTATTAGGTTATTTGCCATGCTGATTTGGTTTATGTTGGTTTGTAGGTTATTAGGTTATTTGCCATGCTGATTTGGTTCATGTTGGTTTGTGTAGGTTATTAGGTTATTTGCCATGCTGATTTGGTTTATGTTGGTTTGTGTAGGTTATTAGGTTATTTGCCATGCTGATTTGGTTTGTGTAGGTTATTAGGTTATTTGCCATGCTGATTTGGTTCATGTTGGTTTGTGTAGGTTATTAGGTTATTTGCCATGCTGATTTGGTTCATGTTGGTTTTGTGTAGGTTATTAGGCCATGCTGATTTGGTTCATGTTGGTTTGTGTAGGTTATTAGGTTATTTGCCATGCTGATTTGGTTCATGTTGGTTTTGGTTAGGTTATTTTGCCATGCTGATTTTGGTTTGTAGGTTATTAGGTTATTTGCCATGCTGATTTGGTTTGTGTAGGTTATTAGGTTATTTGCCATGCTGATTTGGTTTATGTTGGTTTGTGTAGGTTATTAGGTTATTTGCCATGCTGATTTGGTTCATGTTGGTTTGTGTAGGTTATTTGCCATGCTGATTTGGTTCATGTTGGTTTGTGTAGGTTATTAGGTTATTTGCCATGCTGATTTGGTTCATGTTGGTTTGTGTAGGTTATTAGGTTATTTGCCATGCTGATTTGGTTCATGTTGGTTTGTGTAGGTTATTTGCCATGCTGATTTGGTTCATGTTGGTTTGTGTAGGTTATGAGGTTATTTGCCATGCTGATTTGGTTTATGTTGGTTTATTAGGTTATTTGCCATGCTGATTTGGTTCATGTTGGTTTGTGTAGGTTATTTGCCATGCTGATTTGGTTCATGTTGGTTTGTGTAGGTTATTTGCCATGCTGATTTGGTTCATGTTGGTTTGTGTAGGTTATTAGGTTATTTGCCATGCTGATTTGGTTCATGTTGGTTTGTGTAGGTTATTTGCCATGCTGATTTGGTTTATGTTGGTTCATTTGGTTTGTGTTATTAGGTTATTTGCCATGCTGATTTGGTTTATGTTGGGTTAGGTTATTTGTATGTTATTGGGTTATTTGCCGATGGTTCATTTGGTTCATGTTGGGTTATGTAGGTTATTTGCCATGCTGATTTGGTTTATGTTGGTTTGTGTAGGTTATTTGCCATGCTGATTTGGTTCATGTTGGTTTTATTAGGTTATTTTGCCATGCTGATTTGGTTCATGTTGGTTTGTAGGTTATTTGTTATGCTGATTTGCTGATGTTGGTTCATGTTGGTTTGGTTTTGCCATGCTGATTTGGTTTGTGTAGGTTATTAGGTTATTTGCCATGCTGATTTGGTTTGTGTAGGTTATTAGGTTATTAGGTTATTTGCCATGGTGATTTGGTTCATGTTGTTTGTTAGGTTATTTGTTGCTGATTTGGTTCATGTTGGTTTGTGTAGGTTATTAGGTTATGTGCCATGCTGATTTGGTTCATGTTGGTTATTAGGTTATTAGGTTATTTTGCATGTTGGTTTGTGTAGGTTATTAGCAAGGCCATGCTGATTTGGTTCATGTTGGTTTGTGTAGGTTATTAGGTTATTTGCCATGCTGATTTGGTTCATGTTGGTTTGTGTAGGTTATTTGCCATGCTGATTTGGTTCATGTTGGTTTGTGTAGGTTATGAGGTTATTTGCCATGCTGATTTGGTTTATGTTGGTTTGTGTAGGTTATGAGGTTATTTGCCATGCTGATATGGTTCATGTTGGTTTGTTAGTTTATTAGGTTATGAGGTGATGTTGGTTTGTGATATTAGGTTCATGCTGATTTGGTTTATTTGGTTTGTGAGGTTATGTGCTGATTTGGTTCATGTTGGTTTGTGTAGGTTAGGTTTTTGCCATGCTGATTTGGTTCATGTTGGTTTGTGTGTAGGTTATTTGCCATGCTGATATGGTTCATGTTGGTTATTTGCCATGCTGATTTGGTTCATGTTGGTTTCATGTTGGTTTTTGTGCTGATATGGTTGATATGGTTCATGTTGGTTATGTGCTGATATGGTTTGTGTAGGTTATGAGGTTATTGTTCATGCTGGTTATGTGCTGATATGGTTCATGCTGGTTCATGTTGGTTTGTGTAGGTTATGAGGTTATGTGCTGATATGGTTTGTGTAGGTTAGTAGGTTATGTGCTGATTTGGTTCATGCTGGTAATGTGCTGATATGAACCTAACCAATGAAGTTGCACGTCTTTATTACGTCAGACGTAATTTCAATCCACTCTTGAAAGAAATGAGTTTGGGGGTCAGTTCTACTCATATACTAAGAGATAATCTTCTCAAAATAATCAATAACTGGGAAACTAGTTGAGTGAACTTAAAACTTTTGTGGTGCCTGAACAATATGGCAGCTTTGAGTACAGCTCTGCAATTTTATTGAGTTTACAACACTGTTGGGGAATACAGTGTACATGTTTCTACTGTGGTCTTATCTCTGAAAAGATAAAGCAACACATATTGTGTTTACTTTGCTTATTCCATAAGAAGATACCAAGAATATGTTAACTTTATTTATTATCCTGTGCGCAACTTCTAAGCATTATAACAGCATATCACACATTCGCCTCCAGTCACCTTTACCGCTGTTTCCTCCGAGGATGTGGGGGGGGTCGGGGGGGTCACCCTAACAGACGGCAAAGAATCTTTGCAACTGGGAAATTAATACTTGTTATTGTTCCGTAGGCATTGTGTGTGCATCGCTGAGACTGGGCACAGTTAAGCCTAGGCGTACGTTCAGTTGGTGCAACCAATGTAGGTTCAATTCTTAAGACTGGTCTTAACAAACACCAACTTAGCAGTTAGGACCAGGCATAGCAAAGAACAGTTGGTGCAACTGGCCCCAGGACATTTCTCTTTTCTCAGAGCAGGGGGTGTGGGCGCATCTCATCAGAGAGGGCCTCAAATATCCCAGGTTACAGAAACATCATATGCATTAACTTTACTGTTCTACAACTGACAATACTGGATTTCTCGCATGGAGACTTTTAAAATGATATCAGACGTGATAAAATTATACATCAGTTCATGTATTTTCCTGCGATCCAGGAGAGGCCTGGGTCTGAGTTAGGCCCTCAACAGGGTAAGGAGAGCCAAGACCAAATAGCAGCTGAGCTGAAACCAGAAACGTTCTAGTTCACTGTATGTATAAACAGGGGTGCTGCTGGTTACAAAAGCCTCTCTCAATATAATACTTTTCCACTGGTTTAGGTAGGAAAATTGCTGGCCTTACAATATGAAGGATGCCAAAACAAACCTGCTTATATACTTCAGCCTTTCAATCATGGAAGAGTTGGATTACAAAAAAACAGAGTCAAATTAAGGGCTCTTAACCTTCATTAACCTGCTTTGCATTGGTAATGGTTTGTTTGTAATATTCTGACACTCACTATTACGTATTTCTACACAGGAACACTTGTTCAGTGCTTATCCAGTTTCCAAGCAACAGCATTTCACAATATGGATTACTCTTATTACTCTTATTAGAGCAGACATTCAATGCTGTGCATTGCTTATACAGGGGACACACTTCCGTTTTAACATTCCATATGTTATCTTAATGCAGAGGAAGTAGATTGGGAACCAAATAAACGTTCAAGCATTGTTTTTGTTGTTATTGTTGAAAGGGTCTATAGTGGACACACCAGGGTGCTGGTTGTGCCTATGCTCAGCTGGAATAGAATCAGAAAGGTGTCTGGA
The DNA here is from genome assembly GCF_017589495.1 of Alosa alosa. Lineage (NCBI taxonomy): Eukaryota > Metazoa > Chordata > Actinopteri > Clupeiformes > Clupeidae > Alosa > Alosa alosa. The sequence goes on along the minus strand of NC_063202.1, from coordinate 1,452,319 downwards.
TTTTGTGTGGGCAGATTTATCGATCACCTTCCAACCCACCCTACCACCGTCCCCCTCTACTCATTATCCTACACAAGCACAACCCCTGGTTTGAGCCTTAAGGCTTTGCATTGAGAGGAATTGGCCCAGACTCCTGTTGCCATGCACCACCCTTATACCCCAGACCAGAGGAGCTGGACTGCGTGAATAGACACAGTAAGGGAGTGGGTCTCCATTGGCACCTGAACCAGATCAATGACCCCGCTGAAACAAGTGCCGGGCCGCAGAGGTTCTTCAGGTGGGCCGGGGCCTGGGTCGGCTCCAGAGGTTCTTCAGGTGGGCCTGGGTCGGCTCCAGAGGTTCTTCAGGTGGGCCGGGGGCTGGGTCGGCTCCAGAGGTTCTTCAGGTGGGCCTGGGTCGGCTCCAGAGGTTCTTCAGGTGGGCCGGGGCCTGGGTCGGGGGTTGTGAAGGGGATGCAGAAGGACCAAGCACTGAGGCAGAGGCGCCTGTGGGAAATGAATGGGGATAATTTAGTGCAAATTACTTTACATTTGTCTGTCAAATATATTACATGGGAGGTTATTGGTTTCCAGGATTGCCAGTGAAACACACAAAATACCTATTGTGACACACACACAATCTCTTTAACTATCTCTCTCTCTGAGTTTATGTGTGTATTTGTGTGTGTGTGTGTGTGTGTGTGTGTGTATGTATGTGTGTGTGTCTGTGTATGAGAGAGAGAGTCATACAGATTGACAGTACTGAGGGAGACCTCAGCAAAATGTTGTGTGGTGTTTTGTTTTGCTTTGTTTTGTTTTGCTGGGGAAATGTCAGTGCTCATTCCCCTGGGGCTTTCAATCACCCCCCCACCAAGCCGAGCGGAGGAGAACAGAACCTGCTCTTGATCGTAAGTCATCGTTTAATAGAGCTATTCACCAATTTCATCTCTTCCTCTTTCAACGTCCACTCAGTTGAATATCAAAGTCTGAATATATATATATATCAAAATCTGAATATATAGGTCAAAACCTGATGATATATATCAAAATCTGAGAATATATATCAAAGTCTGAATATATAGGTCAAAATCCTGAATATATATGTGAATTATGGTGTTTTACAACCTTTTATGTTGGTGTGACGTGGCAAGGAAATTTGGAGTCGACTACGCCACCTAGGGTGTTACACCCTAGGACCAGTTATACTATATTCCCTATAATACCCACAAGGCAACACAGATTCGTACACTCTTAGGCCAGAGACAAGAGTTAAGTTAACATGATTTATTGATACATACACAGATTCAACCATAAAAGCAATGCATCAGGTGTAAATACAGGAGACGCCTGGGTCAGATCTACTGGATGGTTAATGATGGCAACCCCACTGTTACGCCGTAGCTTAACCTGTGACCCGTAATCAAAGGGAGTGGAGCAGGGCAGGGGGCTTACCACAGCGAGCAGGATTTCCAAAAAAGGGGGAAAAGGAGGGACCCAGAAGACACGCACCACACGTGAAGGATAATGGCACTGCAATTCAGAATAAAGCACCCGTTGTACACAGCAGAGAAAAGTGAGGGGGGAACTCCGCCACCTGAAGGATGGCCTGCCGCCTGTGGGAAACCCACCACACCTGTCCGGAAGAGAGAGAAAGCGAGAGAGAGAGGAGGAACAGAGACACAAGAGTTGGTAAAAGGCTTGACAGTAATTATATGGCAATCATTCATTCACCAATAGCCCATTTATCAAACTAGGCTACTTATCTCAGGCAGGGGGAGGGGAGGCAGTCAGGCTGTCCACCAGGGCCCAGAGGTTGATCCTGACAGTGAAGCCGCCCTGCACTGTAAAAAATAACACTACATCTTACTGCAGTAACACAAGTATACTTTACTTACTATAGGCTGACCTAGTGTTCTTACTAGAGTAACATTAGTAATGTGCCGAACTTGCAACAATGGGGTCTAAAACTTGAGATAAACGAGTAAGCTTCACAACTCAGACCTGAGTAAACTGGACTCAATGAGTGCACACGCCACACAGTTAGCAGAGGGAGCATTCTGGATTCCACAGCCAACGGTCGGCAGTGTTACGGTGTGGCTGACTTTTGGGATGGGAGTGTAACGCAGCTTCACCAGTGACTTGCTCTGTCCGGTAAGTTTACAGTATGTATTAATGTGTCAAATGTTTACAGTATAGGTTGAACTAACAGCATTTGTGCAAAACTGTACATTCGGTTTCATTAACAACTGGGTTAATGTTAAGTTCAACTTGCTAAGTGGCCGATATATGCGCTAGCTGCTAACAGTTTGCAGCTAACTGATCTAGCAGCTATGCGAGTTAACACCAAAGATCTTTGTTAACACTGCCTCAGACCATGCAGAGCAGAAAACAAATATTCTAGGTATTCAAGCCCTTTGATATTTTTGTTATCGGTTATGAGGAAGTGGTGGCTTCTGGGGTCTAGAACTAGGCTGTATAAATTTGCCAATAGCAGTTGTCTTCATGAGCTCTCTTAATGAAGTTTAGTTCTAACGTTAGCCATTTCTCATGAGAAACGCTTGCTAGCATGCTAAGTTGATTCAAAACGTGTAAAGATTAAACTGTGTATGGTTTACGTCGATATTCCTACTGGATTGATAAAACAATTAGGATAATTGGACTCATAACCTTACTGACTGAGAAAGCCATGGTCTTTTATCTAAAATATTTCGTTGTGATTTAGCAAGAGGACTTAGGTTGCAGTGTGTGGAATTTGAACGAATGTGCCGTTATTGAGGTGCAAAATGGCGTCATATAATTCCAACGTATGATTGACATTTTAAATTCTATTGTGATAAATGTACTATGCCTGAAGCAATAGAGAAAATTAAGTTGCCAAATCATAATATTTTTAGCTTAACAGTATTAATTAGGTCTCTGGAGAAATAATTTAAATTAACATTTAATGTGATAAACTTAATCAGCTGTTTTAGTTAAACATGGCCAATAGATGCATATTGATAATAATTTTGCCCTCTTTTTTTTCTTTTGCAGTTGGAAAACTGAAAATGCAGAGCAATGAACTGGACATGTAAGTTGTGCTTGTTTGGATGTGAAGTCAGAGGTCAGTTGCTCAAACACTACTGATTGAAACATGGAGGTTACACCAGAATACGAAAAAAAAAAACTGCAGAGGGTGGTGAAAACTGGCCAACGATCACCGGGTTCCTCATTCCCCTTCATCAAGGCCATCCAGGGCAAGTGATGCTTTGGCATAGCGCCAGCAGCATCAAAGACTGTTCTCACCTCAACCACAGACTGTTCACCCCACTCCCCTCTGGGAGGCGTTACAGGTCTCTCTGCACCCAAACCAGCAGGTTCAGAGGAAGCTTCTTCCCTGCGGCTGTCACCCTACTGAACTCTAGCTGTGCATCCCGGTGACAACCAACCAACCAACTAAGCCCCCGCCCGATGCCTCCTTGCCTGTGCCTGTTGAGGTGTCCACCATGACCATGGAAACCTTGACGGGGGACACCCACCCCCCGCGGACAATTGCACTACCCTATCCCACCCATAGTGTTCTATTTATTTACAAATGTACATACTGTAATTACCCTTTTACATGGCATTTTCTACTGCTCTTCATACTATTCATCCTGCACATACACGTATTCTTACTACTGTTATGTTACTGTTTCTGCACTACAGTACTGTTACCACACTGCACATAGCTGTATACTGTACATATATGTCTATATGGTTCATACTGAATATCCATATTTATTCTGCTAATACACTGCACATATTTATTCCTAATTTATATTACTCTAAACCACCTTCTGTAAACCAACTGTATACTACTGTTTACACCGCATATTTCTTATCCTGTCTATGCACCACCTGTCTTTGTGTATCACATTGCATTTTTCAGCTTTTTTTGCACATCTAGTTAGATGCAAACTGCATTTTGTTGTCTTTGTACTTGTACTCTGCAAAATGACAATAAAGTTATCTAATCTAATAGTGCCAACTATTTGTGTATATTCTGCAAGTAAACTTTACTATCCAACATAAAGTACCCTTTACAACTCAAAGTAACGGTAACTCATTTAACAGTAGTAAATACAACTTTGTTTCAAGTAAGCTTTACTTGAGGGCATGAAGTAAACTTTACTAGTTGGAAGTAAGTAACCAGAACTTTAAAGTCTTAAGTAAGGATAACTTCTTCTAAGTAAGCATTACTTGTAGACATCAAGTAAACATAACTTGGAAGAGAAAAGTTTTGTTTACTTAACTTATTTAAGGCAACAAGTTTCCACCCTTTTTTCAAGTAACCATTACTTATTATTTTTTACAGTGTGGTCACAGTAATTTAAGTTACAGTACGCATACACAAACACACACACACACACACACACACACACACCTCAAAGATACCAATAGGCCAACAGTTAGAAAAAGCGCGGCGAAGTCAAGCATAGGGAGAAACAGTACAGCACTGCATAACCGCATGCACCAAATCAAAGAAAACAACAAACAAAATAAACATGCAGGTTAAACAAAAAAAAGACAACACACCAGGTATAGCCGGCGATAGGCGCCAAATCAAAGAAAACAACACAGAATAAACATGCAACTCAAGCAAAAGGACGGACAACACACCGAGATAGCCGCCAAATCAAAGAAAACAACAACCAGACGTAGGCATGCCGGTAGAGCTATAGAGAGGGCAGTACACCACCGCGTAGCCCCACGCGCGTTGTAAACTACAAATAGTCCCCTAACCAAACTAGGCACGCCGTTCAATCCCGACCGTATGAAAACGTCATCCACAAATCCACAGCACAACAGAACAGCAGCCTTTCCAAGGCGTGGAGGCACTTGGCTGTAATCCACTTCCCACACGACTGTAAACGTGAACCACATTCCAATTAGAATTAAAGTTAGCAACAATTTTAAAAGACTAGCAATATTAAGGCTAACATTTGTAATGCATCTACATACCAAGTGGCAATGAATCCCCTCTCTGGGACCGCAGGTCATGAATTGAGCTTATGAGAGGCTTGGCTACGGCTAGCCGCAATCCGGAGAACAGATAGTTTAGTAGTGGACAAACGCAATTTAAAATACAGGGCGGTAAATTAATTAAACTAACCTACCTCCAGCTGATTCCCACCGAGCACCCAGCGTCAGAGCTCGCTGCAACAGCCTTGGCAGTGAATATGGACCACTCAAGCTGACTAGAAGACGTGGAGAGGGAAGTATTACATTCATGAAAGGCACAATGACCTACGACAGGGCTGAACGCCAAAATAGCTTTACCTTAATTAAAACACACTTCGCCGGAGAAGTGGCTACACAAGCCAACTTGCCACCACACGCCACCGAAAGTAACGACGGGCACCCCGAAGCAAAACAAAGACAGGAGAAAGTACCTCCCTGTGATATCCGCTAAGCTAAATATCCAAATAAGAGTCCGCCCTGCAATTAGGGTGATGGTAGCTCCACCAATCGTGCCCAGAGGAAATGGCACAGAAACTATTGTGGAGGTGTAAACCAATCTGCCACATTGGCATGTAAATATCCAGTCCAAAACTAACATTAGCAGAATGATTACTACTGGATTTGAACCAACAGTCCTTGGGGTCAAATTGCACTCCTCTAACCACTGCGCTACCGCATTTCATGTACATAACAAGATTGCAATAAGTTTTAACACTTAAAAGCCTCGGTTGCTAGGTAACGATAAACAAACTCAAAGATCGTAATTCTTGATTTCGCTTACAAACTGACGGTTTTATGCGTTCACTAAACAAAGATTATGGAAGTTACAGTAAACACCACTTTTCCATCAAAAAGCTTGTCATAAAAGGCATACTGTAATTTGTTAGATTGAAGACCTAGGTTCGCCAGCTCTGTGTAGAACCCGCATGAGAGATGTGATGCAGGACGTAACCCCAAAATTGCCCCAAATTTTATGAGTCCCTTTTGACATATATTCTCATGTTTTATATATTCAGGGTTTTGAGATATATATATATATATATATATATATTTAGATTTTGATATATATTCTCATGTTTTGACATATATATATTCAGACTTTGATATACAGATTTTGATATATATTCTCAGGTTTTGACCTACATATTTAGGGTTTTGATGTATATGTGTGTGTTTCTGTGTATGAGAGGAGAGAGAAAGAGTCATACAGATTGACAGTACTGAGGGAGACCTCAGCAAAATGTTGTTTTGTTTTGGTAGTTATGGCATGCCGTTTTAGCCTGGCTAGCGCCACCACTTCTCAATGAGACGTGGTCTGGGAACCAAACGTTCATTTTCTCGTATTTTCCCAGATCCGTTTATTGGGTGCCACGGTTGTCTATCAAATGCGTCTGTGCATAGCTCATCATCGTCTTGCTTTCCCCCCTGTTCTGTGATTGGTTCCCTATCTGAGGCAAAAATTAGGGCGGTAGTTTCCAGGTTTCCAGTTTTTTGAATCAAATTGCGCGCAAGGCAGCATGGGAACACCCAGGCTAATGCCGTTTAGGAAATATATATGGAGTGAAAGTTTGAATATATATATCAAAACCCTGAATATATATATCAAAACCCTTCATAGGTCAAAACCTGAATATATATATATATATCTAACTACCCTAACTAGTGTTATGGGGATGTGTGTCCTCCCTTTAGTTTTGTTTGATCACACTTTAAAGCTCAGCCCTTATCAGGAAGGTGCAGTATGCCCAGTGCTGTAGCGCTGTTTTCCATGTAATTACACATTTGTGTCTTGTTTCACAATTATTACATTGGTGGTCAAAAAATACTAAACCTACTTGTCGTCACCAGTGGAGGGACTGAAGACATCACCATGGCCCAGTTTCACCCCGTCATGGACACCCTACATGTCACAGCACGATGTTGTAATTTACCGCCATGTTGTGCTATGATAGCCCCTGTCATTTGGTCTCCTGGTTTGATCCCTTTATTTGTCTCAAAGCAAGAGCCACTGAGACTGAGGGTGAGGGGAGGATAACGCCCCCTCTTTTCCCATCTGAGTGTTGTCTCAGCACACAGTCTTCTTGTGTATGAGAGTGTTTGTACATGAGATGCTGATACAATTCCATTGACTAAACAAAGCCATGTTTAGACAAAGCGGCCTCTGTTTTATCATCTGACAGTGTCTTTTTTTCCCATCCCTAATTTCCATTTACTCCAGAGTGAGGATCAAAAGCAAACCCAGACAGCACTCCAACTCGGCAGGGCCCACGGCGAGTTTATTGAGCCCCTACCAACACCTAATCCCCCATCCAGCGTTCGGAAGGCTTTTGTAGAGTCACAATGGCAGCGGTGTTGGGGAGAATCTGTCG